>NC_132971.1:6522500-6822500 GCF_047496725.1 Anoplolepis gracilipes | reverse complement strand
ATTTTACATTTGTAAAAAACAAAATTTGTAAATTAACTTTTCTTTTAATCGTTGTAAAATTTTTCTTTTTATGATCTACATATGATAATTTCAATATTTAATAATAATCTTTCATAGGAAATTAAATCGTTTCTAAAATTTTTATATACACACAAACACAATCTAAATAGAATCCTTGCTATGTTTCATTCATTTAAAAGGTACAATCAAAATTAAATAATTTTTTAATATCACGCAATATAACTCGAAAATTTTCTGAATGTTAATGAGATAATTGTACATAAACTTTTTAAATTTATCATTTTTTTTATCTTATAATTGTGCGAGAAATTAAAGATTGAATTACGAACTTTATAAAAATACAAATAAGAAAGAATGTTTCAAATAAAATTTGGTAGATTTTATGCAAACCACGTACAAAACGATGCAGCTTTAAAGTTATTCAGAGATTATAATTTATCTTTAGTTTTCATTAAAAAATGGCAGAATATTTTTAATAATAACGTTTCTATTAATTATATAATCTCACTCTATTCTATTTATTTAATTACAAATATTGATTGTGGAAAGCTTGTTATATCGGTAAAATCGACCAAGTTTTATTTGCAATATCTCTCATTTAAAATTAACAAAGCGTACATATATAATCATTAGAGTTATTTGTGAAACTTTTTAATATCAAACATTTTACATAGTACGAAAATTAACTATCACTAGTGATAGATTCAAGTACCTCTTGAGATCTAGTTGCCTTACTGCAATTATGTGAATTGATAACCACTTTTTGGTATCTATTTTATATATATAATTCTTATATACATAGAAAGGATGGTTTAAATCTGTAGAATTTTTGATGATCGATTTTGAATACGCTATATAATAATAGTGGCAACTAATCGGAAAGATGTAATATACACAGAATCTTTAATGTGCCTGTTTTTTATACATTATTATTGTAAGTTTTAAAATCTAATCTTTTTACACATATATATTATGTGGCTTTCTGAAATAAGGAATTAACTAAAATTTATGCATTCAACAACAAAACAGACAGAGAAAAGTGTGGGGCATGATTATAATTACTAAAGATACGTCACATGTGAGAGATTATTTATAGCCTAATTTATAAAGCAATTGAAACAAGTCTAAAATTTATGTTGATGTTAAGATTGCTTTTAAATTTCACAAAAGTATGCAAGATCATCTATATATCTATCGATATATATGTATATTATTTTTATATCGTAATGTTAAACAATTTTTTTTGCACAACTCTCAACTGCCCCAAAATATATGAAAATCTTATAAACAATTTCGGATGAAAATATTTTAACGTGAAATATCATTTTCTCCACTTGCATTTTACATTGTAGCTCGACATATGTTGTAAAAAAAACATCATTATATATATATATATAAATTATTTTTCACTGATATTATACAAGCAGCTTTGCAGAAATTATATTATATAACGACTTTTTAGAATATGTGTGGTCAAAAACATGGTGATTCAAAGATACAGAATATGTACATATATACAAAATACAAATATCACATGATCTTTTTTTGTAGATACATTTAATTCATAAGAATTTTTATTAAATTATATTATTTCGTTACACATTTTTTATATATACATAATATTTTATAGCATTACTAGGCTAAATTTAATTATAAATTCTGTTTGCTATATTTATCATTAATTTTATAATAAGCAAAGAAAAAATTGTGCCTCGTATTTTGTAGTGTCTACTAATTAACACGAGAGTACTATGGCGCTAGATGAAGTTTTTTTTAAGAATTAATTTATTCAATGCATATATATTTGCAGTGGCAGCTTATTACATATCACTTTATTAAATAATTATATGCAACACTTAGAAGTATTCTCAAAAACTGCATTATATGCGCGCACATGTGAAAATTACTTTAAAAAATAAATATTAAAAATATACATCTTTATACTTTTTATCTACATTCCCTTTTATCATCACATTTTGTTATTTATTACAATAAATATGGAAACTATATTTTTTCTGTAAATCCCTTTTGTATATTTTTCAGAGAAAGAGAAGTCTTAAAAATTTTAATAAATTCATGTGTATAAGCTACAAATATGACAATATCAAAAAGAAAGAAATACAGTAATATAATAAGCAAATATATATTATATTAAAATTCAATATTACATATAGAAACAGTATCATAATATCTCTACTAAACTAGAATCTGTATTCGAAGATTCTACAACAGTGCCTGAATCAGAATTAGAATTTTGATCTTTAGTTTCATGAACTATAGTTTTTGCTAATTCATATAAATTTGATGTATTCCTTCGGATTTCTGTCTCCAAATTATATTTCTTCTCTTCTCTTTCTTTCAATTGCTTAGTTGCTTCTGGTGCTGCTGGTTTTACAAGGCCTGCGCTTATTGTATACTGAACACTGCTGCTATCCTCAGATTTAAATACAAGTGTCAATCTGTTGGATTTAAATTCACTATTTATATAAGTGTGGATGAAAATATATTATAGAGAAATGTTGAAGATATATATGTAAGAAGTATCAAAAGTAAAATCTTAGAATTACCGTTCATTTTGTAATGCCTGTTGCATCTTCTCAATTTTATCAATGGAAATATTGTATTTGGTTGGCCAAGGTATATAGATTTCTAGCGAAGAATGTTCTCTTTTTCTTACCTCGAGATAGAATAGATCAAGTTCTTCCTTATATTTATATTTGACATCCCAGAATCGTTTCACTGTAAATCACCATAACAATAAATTGTACATAAACATTACAATTTAATTATGTATACTTTGTATTGTCAAAATTATATACAATACCTTCACACAATTCAATGTAGACGTAAAAGGCGGTACTTGTTTTCACAGGATCATTACACCCAAGTTTACACAAGTGATAATACTGTAACATATGAAAATAAGAATCTTTTCTTACAAAAGCTTAGATTGTGTATGTATGTATGTATATTTTTGCTTGGTATATGAATAGAATTACTCACACTAGGATGACATATATCGTACATTTTTTCAAAAGCGTGAAATTTCGTCCTTCGTTCTTCTACAAAATCAAATTGTTATTATTCACCGCTCATTGCGATTTGAAAAAATACAAAATATAAACTATAGAATACATTTACACATTTCTAAGCACGTTTCTAAGTCATCCGCGATGTGATTGCAGATTGCACGTTGCACGTTGCACGTCAAATCCGTCTATCTAGAGTTCAGCTGAGAACATTATCCGAAGAGTACGATTACTTACCTTTCGAGTTGAAATACTATTTTCTAGAATCATATAAAGATGTCGCTGCAAAGAAGATGTAGAATAGCTCAAATAAAAAAGAAAAAATAAAACAAAACTTGTATATACATACATAATTTTAGATACCGTATATTTAAAAAAATCTTATTGTGTTTTTGAATTATTAATTTATTTTAAGCTTCATATAGATCATATGTAATTAATAAAATATTTTCATATATTTTTAAATATATTTATTGCTTACATATTATATATTACAAAAATAAAACCTAAATAAGAAAACTCTAGTCAGGCAATAATTTATCCCTGTATACTCATCGCGATATAATTATTAATATTTCTTATTGACAAATATGTATTGAACAATTTTTTTTTGATATAAGAAATTTATACATTAATTGTCATATAATACATTATTGAAAAAATTTGGTTCAGAAAGGATGCAAATGTAAACAGTATATACTATAACAACATGTGTGTAAAGGTAAAGTTAGAAATTGTATATGTCAACATAAAAAAGTATAAAAAAATTTGCTGCATGAATTTTAAATCTATTTTCTAAATTTAGATAAATGTATTCAAATATATCAAGAGTATTCCCTTTTTCCTTAAGTTAAGCATTGCGCACATATGTGCAACTATAAAATATATATTTTAAATCAAATTTATTATATATCTCTGCTTTTTAATAAGGAAAAATATTAATACTAAGTTTAACGTCACGAAAATTATTATTACAAATTATCTACTTAAATATAAAAATGCACATAACTTATTAATAAACTTATTGAAGAAAACGTGAATGAAATAAATATCACTGATGAAATTTTGCTAAATAAACTACATCTAAAATGAATCCGTAATATCTCTATATCAGAGACATATCATATAATAATAATGAATACGACAAAAAATAATCAAAAGAGAATGGTTCGAAATCTAGAAAGATTAAAAAAAATGGTGTCTTCTATTTATAAAAAAACTGTTAATATATCATTCGCCTAGATCCTCGCTTTAGATAATACAAAAAAATTTGCCAAAGACATTTTGCTGCTTCCTGAGACTCCTTGAAGTCTCTTATGAACGAATAATCACGTAGGCGATGGTTACGAGCTATAGTTCTGCGGCGGATCCTCGCCAAGCAGAGTCGAAGCCGCATGCTGTGTCTGAATCCGAGTCGTTCTGCTGGGCGTTGTTGTTCGTGCTGATGGAGCTGACGGACGTCGTGGACGTTGGTCGACGCTGGACAGCCCGGTTTGGTCGGCTGACCTTGCCCTGCAGTAACGGGGTGGTCGGCTGACTGATGGCCTGCTGCTGCTCTTGCGACGAGCCAAAGTCTTGCGGTCGCCTGCTCTTGCGTTTCTTGATAGGCGCGTATTTTGGCGGTGGCATCAGTTTACGATCCAGCTGAACATCCGAAAGATAATTGAGATATGATGAATACACGAATATGTGATATATGATATTAGTCTATTAGTGTCGCGATTTGTTACGTTATTTATCACATAATAAATAATGTAAAAATTTAATTTAAATGTTAACATAGGCAATATAATGTATATTATGTCACGTTAAAATTAGAAACTCTTTATCTCAAGATGGAAAAATACAAAAGATTTGCTCTATAAATTGAAAAAAAAGGAAGTATGTATATTTTTCATATTTTCATCAGAGATTTTGTTATTTAATTATAAATGTATACACAACAAATTATTGTATATGTTGCGTGTGTACTATCTTGTACAAAATGTTTTAATATTAATCAAAGAAACTTCTTTGCTAAGAAATTATATATTATTTCAACGTGATTATATATTATTTCAATGCGAGACGTGTTGAAGAATCCGAGGAAATGATACCTGAACGTTATCCGCGGATCCCCAGGACTTGTGAATCTTCTCGTTGTTGCTGCTAGCCGTACTGCTGGTTGCCACACCCAGGAACTGACTGAAGGCTTCCGTCGTACGTTTCACGCGAACGTTCAACGAGCCAATTCGTAGGAAACCAAGATCTTTCTCTGTATATTTCAATCAAAAGCTCTATTATGCCGCTTAAGGGGCTTTCTCGTTACTCTTCACCTTATGTTAGTAAATATAACTTTGCGGAAGAATGTAGTCGATTGTGAAAGGAAGGTGTATCTCTGATCATTTTTATTTTGCTACGTTAATTCTACTAGAAAAATGAGAATATAAGGCGCTCTCTTTAAAAATTATACAAGTTAATATTGTACAGTTTTATAAGCAGAATTATTCTAGTTACAAATTTGACGAAAAAGAGATTAAAATTGCTATGTGTTAATTTAATATATTTAGCTTGTTTCATGCGCCAAGTTAGCCTCTACTAAAATGCTTGGACACCAAAAGAATTATTTCTTACCTGCATGCTTTTTCCTTGCTTTTATTTCTGAAATAAAATAGAAAATCATTTGAAACTGCGTCTCGTACATAGCGAGAAATTAGGAGATTGATGTAAGAATATCGTGAGTTAGAATAAAGTGGAGAAAAAATCTATTTTTTTTAGTATACGACTTTTTGTTAGAAGATATATTAATTATGTCTAATATATCTAGTACATTTTAAGGAGAAGCGATTATATATAATTTCTGTTAACGGAACAAACTGCAATTAAAAATTAAAAATTAATTGCCATAATAGAAATGTTATTTTATATATTGTAGTTAATAAAATGATTCGCGCTATTATATAATATGTTAGGAATATAGGGAAATAAAAGGAAAACTATTTCCTATGCACTAAGAAAATTAAATTAATTAAAAATTATGTAGGTGTTAAATAAATTAGTATAAAAAAATAAAGCCTACTTTCCCTTTCGAGAATTATACATCCTGTCATTGTTACTAAGTGTAATAATTATCCAGTGTGCGAATAAAACTGAGTGATGCTGAGAACTGAAGTGAGATACACGTGTGTTTCTCATGCTTGAGTATACATGCTTTATTTATGTACAACGCATCACACAACAATAATAACAAATAATAGCAGCGGTGTGTGTGATGTGAAACAAAGCATCTTACATAACAAATAAATCACAAGAGGTTCTGAAATGGTCTTATTATCGCTCTTAATTGAAAATGCATCATTAAGTTTTTTTTTCGTCATTTGTTACATGAAAAATGTAAGTTTGAAGATAAATTTCGCTTCACACACATCGCCACAGTTACACACAATATTATTTCTCTACGATGCAATCTGATGTACCACTGCCACTTTAACGGATTCGCGTTTTATAATTATAGTAAAACGTTATTAAAACATCGATGATGAAGAAAAAAAATATAAAATGTACGTTATGCACAGAGAGAATAATAAAATTTACCTCCAATTAATATTCAGTTATACATCAAATAATATTCAAAGATATTTAAAAAGCTAAAAAAATTGTCTAGAAATAGTTACCAAATGCATGAATATATAAATTTTAATCAAATATTTGATAACTATTATCACATTTAATTTAATAATATAGTTAATATTTAATGGGTTCAATTATAAACAATTTATTTATATAATTTGAATTTTGATGTATATAATTAAAACTTTAATTATATTTATATAATTAAATCAACTAAATAATTTTCAGTAACAATTATTAAATATTTAATATCTGATTTGATAACTGTAGGGAACATTCGATAAGTATTAAATTATTCAATTGAACTTTATTCATTAACTATCATTAGAAGCATCTTATTTGAGTTTTATATAATAAAATATAGAAAAAATAAATATTAATATACACTATAAATTAATATTATAAATAGTATAAATATAAGAACAATATTTCATGAGTAAAATTTAGAAAAATATTATTCAAATCCAGAACTTTAAACACGATTTGATAATAGTTATCAAATATCTGGTAATACTTATTAAATATTTTTTTTTGCTATTAAAATATGATAACAGTTATTGAGGTTGGACTTGTTAAAAGTTTAGTTGGATAAACCTTATAGTCAATTAAATTAAATTTCGATTCAAAGTCAATTAAATTTAGATTCTCTAAATTAAATACTTTATTCAAATTTACCAATTTACTATTATTATAATGTTTTCCGCACTATTTATCTAAATCTAAAATAGTCATTTAGTAGCTATTATCAAATCTTTTTTCACTGATATCTAAAAATGCTAAAAAATGCTATTTTTATACAGGACGATACAGTTATATTATTCTTTGAGTAAAAGTACGTCAAAGCTAAACATTTTAACACTTTTGACACATTTCATACATATTTAGTGTAACAAAATAATGGACGAAGACTCCTGTCGCTTATAAAATGCCAGAAGCAAAACAGATTCGTATTCGAACCCGCATTTTAATTTTGGCGAACGATATTCCCGAACGAATCTTTAGAGCACTTCGCGTAGGGAGGCCCGTGAAATTTCAAGATACTCACGTCAGAGAGGTGTGCAGAAAAGTGACAGTCATACGTTACTCTAAGAGGTGCGCCTACGTACTTTAATCTGACGGCACAAGCGCTTTACTACTTTAGCGGAGGTGCGCTTCTGAACTTGCCTGAGCGTAGCGGCAGCAGTAATCCCTACAACAGAAGAATACTTCCAGAACCCCGAAGTACTCACCTAGGAGAGCCCGTTAACACCATTTCCATTTCGGCAATTCAAATATATTCGCGTCATACATATCACCCGACCGGTCTACGTACCTTAAATCTAAAGCGACAGAAAGGTATCCTAGAAATCCCGAGGGAGCAGTATTGTCGGTCGCAGTATTGTCGCATGCTGCTGAGAGTTAATTATATAGTACTGACAGAAAACAAAGGTGCTGAGATAGACGTGCAAAGTTTAGTGTACACCAGAAATTACAACGAAATGTTGAAGTCTATCTAAAATGTCGATTTATCTGGTCTATTATTCGGTATTATGCTGTCTAAATCAGTTAGTTAACAACTAGTACGATATCATGCAATTCTCGTATATAGATTAAGCGGAATAGTCATCAACTGGATTGTGCTGGAGCGTGACAGGAGGCGAATACCGCGAAACGAGCGTGGAGAACGTTGAACAATGATCGACACGGGATATACGGGGCGGAAAGCAACGGAACTTTGACGGGACACACTTACAAGCGACGTAAATTACAGTGTACTTCGGAGCGTAATTGGTTTTTCACGAGCGGAGGAGTTCACGAGGCACACACGGCAAGAATTCCTTTAAAAACTTTTTTTTCCAGACGACTTATGTCTTTTGTTTTCAAACTACTTGTTATGCAAACTACTTTTTCTTCGTACAGCCTGTTTCTACAGTATATACAAGACGAAAAATATCTCTCAATCGTTAATAAGTGAAAAGAAAGAAGATTTCGATGTTCCCAGGATTAACTTTGTTACTGCTATTTCGTCGCAAATTGGAAGATGTGGGAAAGGAATTGACGCGAATAATTTACAAAACTTTCCAGTGAAATCTTTTCTTTTCGTCAATATACTCTTTTAAATAGAATCGATGTGTTAATCACTAATAAGCAATGATTTCAGTTATAAGTATAGCACTGTAAGCAATGAAATCTCACCGAGAAGAATCAGTTAGTAGTAGTGACTCTTTCAATCTTATTTCCATTTTTAATGTATTATTAGTTTTAATTATTTTTTAATTTTATTTTTACTTTAATTATTCAATGACATTTTAAAATGCACTTTTATATTATATGAAATAAATTCATAGCAATATATTTTGTTAAAAAAAATATCTGAGTCTTGTTAAAGACTTTTTTTTGTGAATTTATTACATTTTTATTGCTATAATCAATGAAGATGGAGAAGTAAAATGTCAATATTTTCACTCAAGCTCAATGAAATGCTTATCAGTGAAATCTCATCGCTACTTTAATCAGTGACATTTTTTCACTGATTCAATTTAAGAGAATAAATGAGACTATTTCCTCTTAAACGAGATAAGATCGATAGCGTTTTATAAGACGGACAAGAAGATTGATATGGTACAAAACTAGCGATTAATATTCCAAATACAATTTCATAGGGTATTCATAGGGAAGATACTGCTAATTCGCAACACACGATCCGTAAACATTAATCTATCATAGACAAGAACACCTGAAAATATCCGCGGGAGAACGCAACCCTCTATATGAATTATTTACAAAATTTGTCACGTTTCTTTGTGGCACGTTTTTTTTTTTTTTTCTTAGAGAGGGAGAATGTACTCACTGTGGAACGTGTCCTGGCTGACTGCTGCCTCCTGCGAAACCAGATATTGCCTAGCCTTTCTACCACTATAGTCGCGTATTTCCTGATTCGCGCCTGAAAATATATTTTCAAAAAAATGTTGAAAAATGTGAGATATTACAATCACGACGCGCATCTTTTTGCCATCGCATCTCGCCTTCTTAAATGGCATGGTATATTATCAGCCTGATAAGAAGTTCAGTAATATATTAGCACTGACAAACAGTGAAATCTCACTGAAAAAATCATAATATTTAAAAAAGTAATATACATCAAAAATATTATACAATACAGAGAAAAAAGTGTCAAATTAAAACTTACACACTCATATGAACGCGTTCATTGTTTCATATATACGCAACAATTTATAATCTTCTTAGAAGAATTTAAAAATCTTAAATTTCAACAATATTATAATTTTATTTCAATATTACAATTGTCATTTCAATAAAATAATTATTTTAACTCTAAGAAAATTATAATCTTCCATTTGAACACGTGTTATTTTCTATCCAACATTTTTTCATCTCCATTCAAGAAAATTATTCTTAAATAACAAGAATATATTTTTCTTGGTTGAACTATGTAAAATGTCTTCAGCCAAGCAAATTTTCTTTGTTTAACGCAATATAATCTCATTTCAAGATTTACATTTTTAAACTAGATATTGTCAAAATAAAAATATTTCTTTTTTCTGTGTATTATATAATATTACTACACAGGATGTCTTGTAATTGGTGAAAAATCTGCTAATGACAGATTCTTGAGATCATTTGGAGTCGATTTTTCCTCAGCGAAAATATCGAGAGAACGCCATCATTTTTTGCAAGTTTCCAATTTTTGTCATTATATATCTTTGTAACTAAATTAAAATTCTATTACAGTAAACTCTATCTGAAATTAACTGAAAAATATAATTTTGGTAATTTTTTAACTTTAAAAAGTTTAGTTTGCAAAAAGCGCCTTTTTCTTTCAATCGCTTATAATTCGGAAATTATTGATGCTTCCACATTTTCGCTGATTGTGAAGAAAAATCGTCTCCAAATGATTTCAAGAATTTGCCATTAGCAGATTTTTCACCAATTACAGAACATCCTGTATAATATTAAAAAAGTTACATATATCATAATATAATATAATATTATACAATATTTTATATATATATATATATATATATATAAATATATATATATATATATATATATATATATATATATATATATATATATATATATATATATATATATATATATATATATATATATATATATATATAAATAATATATATATATATATATATATATATATATATATATATATATGCGTGTAAGATTAATTTATAGTAATATATTTTGTTAAAGAAATAATCTAATATTTATCTAATACTTATCAAGAGTCTTGTTCATTTTTTGTAAGTTTAATAAAATGTATAAGAATGAAGAAAAATGTAATATGTATGCATATAATTCTGAATTTGAATATTAAATATTATTACTATAATCAATGAAATAAAACGGAAAAGTAAAGTCTGAGTGTTTGAAGATCAGTGAAATATATAAATACTAACCTTTAGTGAATTCCTGTCACTGCTTTAAACAGTGACAATTTTAATATTTTAAAATTATAATTTGATTGAACCGAGCAATTTCCTAAAAAGAATAATAAACTCTTGCATATACTCACCGTACACTTGAACCAAAAGATTGAAAATATTCTCATGGCCGAATTGCATGGCGATGTGCAGTGGTGTATAGCCCTAAAACGATAACACAAATTCATTTGATGTACTCGTTTTCGCACATATGTAACGATTCTCGATCGTTTAAAAAATAGTAGACCTATCTCTTCCACATCTTTCCGCTGTGCTAAACACACAGAGAGCGCGCGCCGTTTAAATTATATTGATTACCGAGCGTAAGGAGAGCGTGTATCGATATAATTGGCCGAATTAAAAGACTGACAATACATACTGACGTTCGACCAGCGTGTAATATCACGCAAACGTAATGTTCGCATCTTTTCACGTTGACGCAAGGTGCGCATTATTAATACATTACGGATACGTTCGGTCTACAACGCTGTTTAATGAATAATTTATTCTCTAATTGCGCGTGTGTATGCGTGTACCTCTGCGCTGTCCGCCGCGTTTCCGGCGTCCCGTACAAAAAGGATACGCCAATCTTTCCCGCTGGAAGGAAATCATAATAAGGTGGATGAAAAAATAATAGAGAGGCCGGTATCACACCTCTCTCGTCGCAAGTACCGACGCGTTGCGTATCTTATTACGATTTGCTCGAATGCGTGACGCACCTTTGCGAGTGAGCGAGACGATATAAGAATGAGCGATGAAAAAGGGAGAGAAAGAGAAAAGGGGCCGAGAGAGGGAACAGAGGGAGGGGGGGGAGGAAGAAATTAACAGAACAGTACCGTCGCAGAGACAATGAGTAATTAATGGCATCGTATTATGAATATCATCTCGAGCGTGCGAATTCGCATTTCCGCGACAAAGACGTCGCGATCCGAAACAATCCTTACGTGCGTGCGTACGTGCGTGCGTGCGTGCTTGCATACGTGCGTGTACGTAAGGGACGGCGACGCCGCGAAAACTAGCCTCGCGTGCATCGCCCTTATCGCCCTGCACGCATGCACTTTCATCCGGCTCCTATGTGAATCTTTTTTCGAACACAATGTATTCGAAACGGATAAGATAGATAACAGATCGTTGGCCGCCGGTTAATCTCGGACTTGGACTTCGATCAACATTTTAATTGGAGGTTTTAATTAGAGCGTATTCTTAATGTTCATTTAATGTTGAAACTGAAAAAAAGCTCCGATCTCAAGTCAAGAGATCATTTCCTGATACAAGTTCGCTGTTCGTCGATCTGAACAACAGGACGTGCGTGACTTTAGACATATCACGTAATAAATCGATCCTACGTACAAATGAGCAGTCAATGAACACTATGTATTTTGTGATCAAGCTAAGCGTATTATTAAACTAAGATGTATACGAGTTTCAATGTATTATATACATATAATGCACGAGACAAAAAAGAAACGAACGTCAGTTCGCGCTTATTAAGTGGATTATATTATTTCGTACATATCTTTATTAAGCGTCGTTTCATTAAGATACGGTATATCAGATTGATCTACAAAAGCGAATGTTAAAAGCGGGACCCTTACATTCTGCTCATCGTGACGAGCGACACGTCGAGGTCCTCGGGGCATCACCGTTACATGCGCCATTTATCGCAAGGGCAAAAGTATTAAGAGAACGTTATCTCGCAATTAGTATCGTTCGACTCGGACGGAGCAGGTGAAAAAAAAGGCTTGCTTTTCCAGCTCGCACGTCAAATAACAGCTGCCGCTCCGACGTTTACCAAGATAATATGATACGTGCAGTCGATGCGCGGCGGACGCGACACTGCGTAATAGTGTCATGATAGTCGTATAAATGAATGCGATAAGAGATCCAGGAATTATTGATCTCTCCTGTCGTCATAAAAGATTTTAATTACCGAGATAATTTACGCTCTCTTTACGTTGAATACTGGCGAGGGAATCATTCATGACGCTTTACAGCGTGAAATAATTGCTTGCTCTTACATGTATCTCACGCTTATATTTACAATTAGATAAAAATATCATTTATATTCTTCTCTTTAGATACATAGCTTTAAATCCAAATTTTATACCTTAAGATCGTTTGACAGTTAACGCGCGTCGTCGCTCAACGTACCTCTTTCGTGCTGAGGAAAACTGGTTTAATTTAGATAAAATTCACTGGAAGCCGATTGGCCGAGAGCAGGCCAAGCAACAAAGTAGTGTGGATTAAAATATGCAAAATGCGAAGTCGCAATATACGAGGTGTTTGTATAACCAAACCTTGAAAGAGATTCCGATAAAAATAAATGACAATGTATGAGAGTGTGTCTTTTAAATTGTAAATTAAATTATAAATAGTTATTTAGAACGCCAATAAAAATAAAATTGCAATTTATTAAATAATAAAAATGAGATAATATAATATAAAGTAAAATAAAAATTAGCTAAATTTAATATTATTTTCAATCTAATATATATGTATATATATTTTCATATTTATATGATTAGCAGAATTATTGAATAAGAGATTAGATTGAATTAGATTAGATTAGAATTCTTTGACGCGACATGGTGGACTCGATCCTCTTTTCTTTGCTCACACATTTATTTTTTATCAAAATGCATTCGGTTGAAATTAATTGTAAAATATAAGATTCTTGTAGAGTATCTTTTCAATATATATATTTTTAGTGGACTAATAAATTTAAAAAAATATTTATTGCATATGTATATAAATAAGTTTACTGGAATTAAATTTCAATTTATCAGTTTCTGAAAATACTTATTGTTAGATTATCTAAATTTCTCACAAAATATGATTTCAATTTTGTAATCTCTGACTTATATGATATATATTTTTATATATAAATTTTTTATTTTTTTTATGCTACAAATAACAATGCTCATTATTCAAAAACGAAAAACTATCGCGCTCTAAAAATTTTTACATAATGTTCGCTGTGAAATAGCTAAATATGTTTGTTAAATTGTATCGGCAAAGTTATCGGAATTAAACGTTCTTTCTCGAAATGGCAAATCTCAATTTAAAAATATTGTTCTTTGAACAAGTTGTAACAGTTTCATAAATGACAAAGAATTAAAATTAAAAATTCAGCAGATGAATATGATATGGATATCAACACTTTTAAATACATCGAGTGTGTCGTTAATTGTTAATTATTTTTCATCGACAGCTTATTCTTTGCTTTTTTTTTCTCTCGACAGTCTTTTGCCTCCATAATTCGCAGACAGTATCTATGGTAAAACGAAAGTGTGGTCGGTCAGGGACACCCTGTACTCTTGCCGCGGGCTAGCATTCGTGAAAGAGTACGCTGTAGCGATGCTCGTGTCGATAAGTACGACAAATTGCGCGTAATTGTATACGTATGTATGTGTATATGTGTGCACGAGTCATTATCTGGCGGAGGTGAAAATGCGGACGATCTACTTGAAAGTACGTTTTATAAAAATATGCGTAACATTCATGAATAAGGAAAACACAGATGTACATATATAGAACGTAAACTATATATACTGCTATATATTTTTTATATTTATCACATATACAGGTATGTGTGAAGTGAAGACGAGTAAATATTTTTAGAAACTTTTGATTCTATTTTTACGTTGGAAAAATTCACGAGCATAATTTAAGTTTTTTTTTTATATACACGAATTATTAGATGAATGGTAGGATGAAAATGAATTACAGAGAAAGCTTTTTGTAAATTAAAGTGTGCATGTGTGTCTAAGTATGTAAAACGCAATAGATTTTGCTTCAATTCTGCTTGCGGTGCGCGTAATTGTAATACATTAAAGCTATGCCATCAGTACAAAGCACGCGGCGGAAAAATGCGTAACGAAAGGGTCGATTTGAATCTCTACAATGCTTTTACCCTCAATTAAGCCCACCCTCGAGATAGACCGGGCGCGACATTTGGCGGCGCTATGAAGGCGATTAAAAAATCGTCCCCGTCATCGTCCGGGTTCATGAACGACTGTATATTGTTGGCGTTTAATATCGAACTGCGCAATAAACGATAGTGACAAATGTGTCAAAACCGCGATGGTAGTTATCGAAACGCGGGCCGCACCCTTCGCGCTTTCGCACCCTCGCTTATGATACGCTAAGCCGGGAGAGAAGGGTTGGTAGTTCGCGCGTTGTAAAGAGAATGTCCCCACCTCTAAAAATTTCTAATTTATTTCACTTTAAAATCCCCGCGCCTATAGATACGCGCGGAAAAAATTCACGACGGCCGTATATATATACGACGATCACATATAGAGCGAGAAACGGCACGTATGGGGTAGACTTCGTCGCGCGTCACCCTTTTGCCAGCTCCAATAGCGTGCGACACGTGTGTCCTCGCGACAAGTGGCGCGACACCCCCTGGCCAATTCACACATGCTTCCTCACGTATCCCTTCGCGATGTGCATGTACGAGGTGTCGCACAAGTAGCTCACCGCAATTCTGGGAGTTCGACTCGAAGAGAAGGAGCATTCGTTGCTTGAATAGGAATAATCCAAGCAATAATCTTTGAGTCAAAAAAAATATCGAAAGCTTTAGGAAATTTTGATGAATACAGTTAGTAACGTTATCCTTTCGAAGAAAAGTTGTCAAGCATTAGTTATAATATTTGAATCAAAATATTCTAGGGGACTCAAATGATTAGAAAGAGATCCAAAAAGTGGGGAGACTTGAATTTATATACCGAATTTATATTTCTGCGATATCAGACGTGGAAACGAGTGATTTCTCAAACACCCCATAGATGGGTGGGTACATACGCGCGGAAGGCCCCCTTCCATTTTTATGCTCTCCCGACGATATTTTAAAGTAGCAATGTCCCGGAGCACACGGAGCCTCGAGACAATATCGCGTCCCTACCGCCACTTCGTCTTCGTCTTCGTCTTCCACGTCTCCGTTCTTCTCTATTCGAGAGTACGCGCGCTAACGTGTCCCTTCTTCCTGCCTCTTCATTTCTCGCTCTTTCTCTGTCCCTCTTTCGTCTTGCAGGAACAGGACAGCTGCCGGCCACCAATATCACGCACGCGTATATCACCGTTGAGGATTTTCAATTTTAATATTTTCCTACATCGGCCCGCCTTTACGAGCCGCTATATCATAACGGCGCTTCTCCTTTTCCTTCCTGCTGCCTTTTCTGAAAGGGAGTAAGAAGTCCGGGAAAGAAGCCCGCACGTTTCCAGTTATCTTCTTCCTCAACATAGGCTCACGCTTGAAAATCGGTGGGAAGGCAATATCGTTTTCCACGATGTCTATCGTGTAGACATTTCTTATATATTTCGCGTATATTTCGCGTGATAGAGTTTAACCCCACGAGCTGGGTAGAGCTAATTCAAAAAATAAGAGATACGTAATTCTCTTATGTACGCCGTCAAGATTTTGAGGTTGAAATTTTTCGGGGAAAGTGGTCTTATATATAATAATAGTTTACTCACGTTTTAATTTTATTACGATTTGAATTTTAATAATTCACAATAAAGTGTGAAAAATGTCACAGATAATTTTTCTCTTATTACTGTAATAATTTCTCAAAAATTCAATTCTTGGAATACGACTAATTTACTTAGTATATTTTTAACGCTTAATTCTCGATCACGAATCAGAGATTATGTTTCAAATGAATCACTCGTTGCACGAGACAGATTCTGATTGCATCTACTGAAGCTTTAATCGGGATCGTCGTTGACTGTCGTGCGCCAGGCAAGGATGCAGGCGCCACACGGGCGGCTTACAGGGACACCCTCCCTTTCCCCCCCCTCTCCCTTCCCCTTCTGGGGGACACACGGGGAAACGAACGCGGCCATCCCCCGTTTTTTGCAGGGATTAAATGCGAGGCGATGCCGCGATAAGCCGGTAGAAAACCACGGTAGAAGCGGTACCGGTGACAGATTACGCCGGTGACTGCGATCCGCCTCTTCGTCCACAGCCGACCAGGGATTAAAAAAATCGTGAGCGACGGAATTCTTATACGATAAGTGAGTCGGAGAATAAAATAGCCGCGATTATGGACCCCTCACACTATGATTTTTCACGCTAAGAGTATCAGATAGTCCTTGAGAAACATTCTCGACTTGTATCGAAAATTCCAAAGCTTGTGAGACGAAGCTGTGAAACTCGACACTAACATCAAATAAGGTTCTTAAATTAGATTAAAAAACGTCAAGAATTCAACAAATAACGGTAATGCGTACACAGTAAAAAATTGTGCGTCTATATGTTAAAATTTTCTCGTGTTACCACGTTTTGATTACTACTTCAATGTAAAATTAACATACAGCTGATGTGTTATTATTTTTATAACATTTTCATGTGTTACATTTATGTCAATTTCATAACTTAACACTTTGGGTATGTCTTTTAGAAATGAAATATTATTTTGAGTGCTTTTAACACATCATTAACAATCAACATGTTTCAAAATTAATTTAACATTCCAAGAAAAGGTTAAAATAAATCTTCGAGTAAACATGAACTTTAAAATATTCTATCAAAGTTATCGTAATTACTCTTTTATATAGCTTTTAATTAATTTGTATGATATTTTTACATCACACTTAAAATCACAATAACAAAAATAAATGTGAAGTTTTGTGTCAATTGCTTAACATTTCTAATTTGTCAATAAATAACACACAATAAATGAGTTATTTTAACTTAAAATTTAGAGTGAACTTTCTGGGACATGGAAAAAAATGTTAAAATTAACATTTTATTTTTTACTGTGCATGCGCGCGAGAGGGAATAATTTGATTAATTTGCATATTACTATGCTCTTTGTAAAATTTACTCTCGACTTTTCCTGACTTTTTTCAGTAAACCTGTCGGAGAAACCGGTATCGATGCCTGCGAGCGACGGATATTAGCCATGGATAAAGATCGTATCGAGCGATTCTACGAGAAGTCCCACCGGATGATCTTTTTTTTCACTCGTTTCTCTCCTATGTCCTCTTTCATTTGCCGCGGGATTGGGGGAAAGCCGGTGGCCAGGATAAGCCGTAGAAAAGCGCGGCGCGGGAGCGACGCCGGTGACAGATTACGCCGAGTCGCGCGATCCACAGTCTGGTCCTAAAGCCGTGGAAAGGGAAAAAGAAAAAAAAAAAAACGTCCAGAGAGGATTCGCCGAGGACAGATCCCTCGTCCGGGGTGTGGATTACCTATTCTACATCGGTACGTACACGAGCGCGACCGTATTCATTATATCCGGGCTGCGTTAATCCTCGGCAGCGGCGCATCGAGTCGGTCGGAATTGTCATCGGGGAAGGTACAGGAATAGCGACGCGTGCGCATAATATGTTTCCCTGTATTATGGAGATCTCTGATGTACACTCGATTTCTCTCCCATTACACGAGTCCCTCTTTTTTTACCGATACTTCGGATCATTCGTCTTTCCGATATCGCACAATTTGAAAATTAACAAGATACTGATGTAAAAGAGGTTCTTTTCTCAATATTCATTTTTTTTCTATAGAAAAAAGGCCAGGGAGAATGAAGGTGAGAAAGGTACTGATTGTGAGGTGTCGACAGGCCAGTTCGGATTACACTGCGGAAACAAATGATCTACCGAGCGTGCGAAGAAGGAAGACCTTTATAAGAAGACAAATGAGCCGGCTTTCAGAATGTGTATGTGCTTCGAGTTCAATTTCAATCTAATGACGGGTCGATATGAAAATTAAGCGAGTCGCTCTTCACAATTTTTTACACGTTCGCATAAAAATTACAAAACGGTTCATCGCTCAAAAGTCTTATTTTTTAATTTCGAAATAAATAAATAGATTAATTATATCCAATACAATATACGTCTATGTCGACGGAAAATCAAAAGTAATTAAAAATAATTAAATTAATATAACTATAAAATAATTTTATTATCCGTGTAATAACGAGACAGTCGCGACGGAGTTTTTCGCGAGCCGCTAACGAACGAGGGATCCCGCTCTTTCTGTCCTCCTCCTCTATAAGTACTCGTCGTCCCTCGTGTTGTGAAGCACTCCCGGCTTATATAAGTCTTATAAAGAGCAAAGCGGCGGGACCACACACGTCTGATCCTATCTGCAGGCTTTTCTGTGCGCTTCTTTTCTCTTTCCCTCTTTCCTTTTCTTCCTATCTTGCTTCCTTCTTACGCGGACTGACTGTTCGTTTGTTCTACCTCTTACAACGCGAATCGTTCCCTAAACCGATCCCGCTCTCCGTACGTCCGGCAAATTATACGCGATCGTGGCAAGGATCGCCAAGGATTCTCGGTCTCGATGTTATCCGAATGTATTTGATGCGCTTCATTTCGATAAACAAGCGGTATCGATGTAGGAAATAAAATTCGATTGAAGCAAACATTATCTTGATCTATGAATTATGAATTGCTATTTTTATCGATCGCAATTTTATCATTAAAAAATACAATTTAATATAGTTGAAAGAATAAGACACTTACCCCATTCTGCATCGTTCGATGAAGACGTCCGATAATTGAAAACAGAAAAACATAAAAAATTAAGTTGACCTCCAGTCCTTACACTATGGTTTGTAAAGATTAGTAATACAAGATCAAATATAATATAAATCGCTCTAATATATTCTGCAGATAAAAATTCCGATTTAAAAATTTTTCAACTTAAAAATCCAGAAAATCTCTGGTTTTAAATAATATTTTACTCAGCAAGTTCAGAGAAAAAGGACACTCACCGTGGTCTCGTTGATACTCTTGTTGTAGTTCTTGTAGGTGCCCGCTATTAATTTAATGATGTTCTCCTCGCCGTGTTTGGCGCCCCAATGTAAAGCCGTCTGCAACACGCGCGAAGAAAGACAGGGTCATAATTCGACGGTCATTTAAATCGCGCGAGACCGGGATTAGCGAGGAAGCCAGCGCGCGATGGGAAGGTGATAAGTAAAAATGTATCAGTGCCGAGATTTATGACCGCGGCTGCGGATTTTTCGGGCGCCGAAGGTGGCCCGATTCCAGAGACACGACGTGAGCAGCTGTAACATATTTTCGGGATGACGCGTCCGTGAAATATTCGCGAATTAAGCGACGGCAACGACCCGAGTGTCAACTGGAACAAGCTGAATGAATGAAAACCATCGTCGGGATGTATTCGAGAGAGAAGAAGAGAAGAACTCTCACACTGACAATCGATTACAGTCGGAGCTGAGAGGAATAAATGTGATTTCAGGAAAGCTGGAAAGAACAAATAGACCAAGCTTGAATTTTAGTTTCACTTAAATGGAAATTATACGAAAATTCTTTGAAGAGTACGAGAGAAATCTTGGCTTGATTGCAGCAAAAGATGGTAACAGTCGCGTATTTTCCTTTTCTTAATACATTAATTATTGTATATTTCTATATTCTAAATGTATATGCTATATATTTTTATAATTTTTATGAATATTTTTAAATTAATCAATTAGATAAAACAGATAGAGAAAGAGAATTAGATATGGTAAAGAATAGATACTGTAGTTATGCTACAGCTATTATGAAACATAGCCTTCTTTTTATTTATATTTTTATTGCATACTTTGCTTTTCATATACCTAATATTATTATTGTAATATTAGATCCTCACTTTTCTGAAAATGTGTAATTCTGATACAATTAATAATACCGTTAAGAATCTCGCGACGAAGTCTATCGCTTAATTGCAGTCACGTTCGATTACCCGCATTATACACTCAGCTGTCGAATATATATGTACCCGACTGTAACCGCACTGTGAACCCTAGAGTCCAGTGACCAAAATTAACGGCGAAAATTAATCACCAAACCACGGACGCGACGTCGACTATTAACGCGACATTCTCCGGCGAGTCCTGATCCGGGGGAAGCGCGCTCTAAAAGGGCATACACGTTTTTCACAGTAAAGAGAAAGAGAGAGAGAGAGAGAGAGATGGTAGAATAAGCAAGCTTTCGTAGCGGGACATGCGTTTTAATTTTATCAAGCCCGCGCATCCCGCGGGTAGATTAAAAATAGTGTCGGTCTCCAGATTCGCGCGGGAACGTCAACGAAAGCTGCCCTCGACCTGAAGCCGGCCGCTCGTACGTCGGCCACCCTCTGTACGGCGGTGGACCGCAAGTCGCGGACCACCTCATTAGCGGGCCGGGGAGGAAAAAAAAGACTTGTTCTAACGAGGCTACGTACGTAATGACGGGAACCACGAATGCACGAATGTGTGTACGTGAGCTGGCATATATGTATACGTGCGAATCCCTCGCACAGACTCCGTCGCGCGACTCTCTCATTTTATATGCGCGGCCCCCGCGGCAAATTAACGGACGACGGATCGAAAGGTACGCGACACTCGCGTCGTGATATTACGTTGCCACGTGCAATGCTAATAAGGTCGAAAGGATACGAGTTATACGGGACTAATCGATCGAATTGGTGTGATTGCGCGAGTCGAGAAATTAATCGAATTGTAACGAGGATGAAGAAATATTGATGTTGAAGGTCTTCTTTAAATAAATTGAAATCTATCTAAATAGTTTTCGTTATTACTCTTTTAAATGGAATATATTATACATCACTGATAATAAGTAGTGTGATATTTCAATAATAAATATAGAACCAGAAACAATGAAATCTCACCGAAAGAATTAGTTAGTAGCTGTTTCAATCATATTTTTAATTTTAATTATTTTATCATTCATTTTATTAATTTTAATTATATTTTTTAATTTTACTTGTTTTAATTATAATTGTAATATCAATCATTTATTTATATTTTTATTCAATCATATTTTAAAATGCATCTTGTATTATAATATAAGATAAATTCATTTTATTAAATTTAATTATATTTTTTAATTATATTTTTATTTTAATTATAATTATAATATTAATCATTTATTTATATTTTTATTCAATTATATTTTAAAATGCATCTTGTATTATAATATAAGATAAATTCATTTTATTAAATTTAATTATATTTTTTAATTTTATTTTTATTTTAATTATAATTATAATATTAATCATTTATTTATATTTTTATTCAATTATATTTTAAAATGCATCTTGTATTATAATGAGATAAATTAAAATTTAATATTTTATTAAAGAAATATCTGGGTTTATGAATTTATATTTCTAATTTTAAGAGTAAAAAATGTAAAATTCATATAATTCCGAATTAAAATATTAAATTTTTCTACTGTAATTATAGTAAAACAAAAGCCGGAAGAACAAATTGTGAATATTTTCACTAAAGATCAGTGTAATACTTCGGTGAAATCTTGTGACTGCTTTAATTACTAACATTTCCCCTGATTTAATTCAGCAAAGTATATTCGCCGCCAATTTTTTTTTTCTTAATTTTCTAACGCGTTATCTCTCTGTACGTTACGGATAATTTGAAGAGTGGAGCACACGGAATTTACGCATACGGACGAATAATTAAGGGGGGCGCGCTGTCGCTGTACAATTATTAAACGTACCGCGCATAGCGCGCGGCCAGGCCGAGCGGAGTCATTAACCGCGAAGTGCGCGGACATGGTCCATCTAATACGCTCTACGCCGGCTGGTGAAGATGCAAGAATCCGGCTGAATTACACGGGGCGAGGTGCGAAATGAATTTTTACGGTGGTCTCGCGGGGCCATCAGCGCTTATGTGGGTATATCCCGGGGCCGGGCACACACTACCGGGTGCGGACCACCGTCTACTTCCCCGACCTGGCGTGCTAACGAAGTTTTATGAAGCGCGATAGCGCCATACCTACCTACGCCGCCGTTGACTTTGGCGCTCCTTAATTTGTGAATGCTGCGCGGTGTCGGCCGTGCCGCAAAAGAATGGTATGTCGGCCGACAACGTGATATATCTTCGCTTCCTCCGCCCCGGGCCTTCGGTCCGAGTATAGAGGCTACATACCGTAGTCGAGTATATATACGGTAGCGCCTGCTTCCTTTTCCCCCCGCAAACGCGACTTTCTTCGAAAGCGATCCGTGAGAAAGCACGCGATCCAAGTATCGATTTTACATCCTCCGTCTTAATGGCATTTTTCAAAATCTAATCAAATAGACAATCGGATGGGAAAGTATAATTTGCTTGTAATAAAGCGCTTGTCTTTTGCTTTGATTAATTGTGTTAGACTAGCGTACATATGTATATCTAATTTTTACACTAATTAAAGCCTTAATTAAACTGACGGCTGTAGCCATCGTGGCGCTAACGCGATTCCAGCCGAGATGCGAGATGACTACCGACCGTGACGGTTATAGTCGGAATCCCCCCTGCACACAATGCGCAACTCTTGACAATGTCACTTATATGTAGTTAAAAAAAAACTACAACTTGTAGTGCAAAAAATTATTGCAAATTTATTATATATATATTTTATTTAATCTGATAAAAAATGCCGCATTTAAATCACAAAAATAAGAAAAAAAAAAGGAAATCTCCTTCCGTGAGATCCAACGTTCTTCGCGACGTATGCATGCCACATGTGCGCAAAACTACGTATAAGCCAGCTATATAGTTGTCTCTCCGCGGATGCTGATTAAGCCGAGAGCTTGGGAGACTACGGGCGGTTCGGGGAGCCCGAGCAGCAACGGCGGCGACAACGAGAGCGGGATCCAGCAACTGCAGCGCAGCTACCGCGAGCCACCGCTTCTCTGATGTATGCGAGCGATACAGATATCTCCGGGAAGGAATTTGCGTTGAATTAGCGTATAATCGGCGGGCCGATCTGCTCATACGGAATCCCGCGGCCCCGCTTACACGTGTCCCGAGAGCTGTATTCTCTGCGCGAACACAATATTTAGTGGCGTCGTCGCCGGCTCCTTCTCTCTCCTTCCCCGGGTTCCCTTCTTGTCCCGTGGGACCCGTCGCCTGGTATGCGACAAGTCTTCTCCTTCTCCCCTCCCGCTCTCCTGGTAAGCGCGCTTCCCTGGCCCAAATTTTTCCTTTCTCGCCGTGCCGAGACGACCCGGCTGAGAGCTGCCGCGCAATTTCGTTATTAAGATGGGATTTCGAGATGTAGCGTCTCCCGCCGGTATTTGTGGCCAGTGTTATGTATAAGATCGCTCGCGGCTTCTGAACTCGTGTTAATTGGCTCCTGTCGGCGTCGCGTTACGCCGCGCAATTGCGTGAGAGAATCCGGAATCTATTAAAACGCTTTTAATTAATTCTTTAATGTTTCGCCTATTTCTTAATCATCAAAGCTTACCAAAGAGCAATAAGATTCGCGTTGAATGTGAGACAGAGAAAATTATATTTATCGATCGTTTCGCCGCAGATAATCGCATGCGGAGATGCCGCTTCCACAGGGGTTACAAGCATTAACAGATTTCACCATCTCAATCTGCGTTCCTTAACTTTGCCATTCATCTCGGCGTCCGTGAATCCGCCGGATGAGAAAGAGAGAGAGAGAGAGAGAGAGAGAGAGAGAGAGAGAGAGAGAGAGAGAGAGAGAGAGAGAGGAAGAGAGAACAGAAGCTGGTTCGCCGATCGATCCACGAAACATTCGCGGTGGGTCGTCCGGATTCAGTGGCACGATTCGATCTCCCAAAGGTCGATTCTGGGAAATCGGGGGGATGCGTCGGGCGCGTGTCTTCCGACGGGAAGAGACCGCAGAACGGGGGAGGAAGAGGAGGACAACTAGAGGTGGAAGGAGAGGGAGAGAGAACGATCGGGTAACGAGCCTCCGGTCACGTGTACGGCGTCGAGCGTCGAGATGTCAGATCTATCGGCGCGTGCTCGATGGCGCGTGTCTTCGCCTGTTGATCAGTCTTGTCGCTTTTAACGTCGTGCCCGACGTAACACACGTCAGCCGGACGGTCCGCCCGATTGTCGGCATTAGTCACGAATTCGTGATCGTCGCGAAGACCTTTGTACGCGATGAATACGTACACGATGACGATCGCAGCGTATAAAGACCTCGGTAAACAATGAATAGATAATAAACAGATAATACTTGATGAACCGTGCGTTCAATAAACCGACGTTAAACTGATAACAAGAGTCCTTCTTACTCCGAAATACGACAAGAATATTTGCAGATATTTTTCATCCAATGTTGATCGATATCGCCGATACAAAAGTTGCGAATTATCCTTCGTTCGTGCCATGTTACTCGACCGTTGAATGTAGATAAATATCGAAAGAGAGGGAGAGAGAGAGTGTTTTATTTCCTGCAATTGCGTCAAGGAGGTGTGTTATCCAGAATCCCGTAAAAAGAAGAATGACGCCGCGTGGCGTGCCGGCTTGAACTTTCGCGTCTTGCACGAAGGATACACAGGATGCAGGAGGTGTCATTAGCATAACGTGGAAGAGCCGTGGTTCGTGATTTATTCGCCATCTCCCGTTCTTTTCGCTCGTAATTCCACCTCCACGCCGGGCAAACACGACCCCGGGAGCCAACGGAGACGTCCAAGAGAGGAGAAGATCTATTAGAAAATAAATTCACGCGAATATCTTTAAAGTCCGTGTATTATATTTTCATACGATGCGAGAAAATAAAAAAAAGAGATATATCCCTATGTGACGTCCCTAAATTAAATAGAGAAACGAGATTTAAAATTATGATGATTTTATGTTCAAAGTTGCATTACATATGGCGATTAAATTATGTTCGATTGAAAAAAAAAGAAAAAGAAAAAATGCGTTTTATGTAGATTCTTCGCTGACTTATCATCAAAGATGCTGTATATCGCGGATTGACGCGCTCACAATGTTATCCGTTGCCATCAGGCAATCCTACAATTGCGATCCATCGCGCGGTACAATTGAAAAACCGCTTCCTCGTTCGAGGAAATAATAAGAACCGCCGCAACCGAGGATCGCGCAAACGAGGTGTAACTGAAATCACTTGAAGCATTCGCTCAAACGAGCTGTGACTGCACGAAGATCTCTATCCCGGCTACCGAGTCTTTAATTTTCTTGCAGATTACTAGCTTGCGCGCGATATCCCCTTTGAATATTAATTTTTTGTGGAAACGTACGCGTAGGTTACACCTACGTTGATGCTCGAGCGTAATTAAAGCGCAATAAACGAGAGAATAATTCGGTTCTTAATATTCGCTTCATTTTAAATTCGTCCTTAATTGGACCGAAGTGTAATCTACGTGCTTAATGGACGTTTTAACGCCGATGAGAGACTATATATTGTATAATATGTTTGCGGTCCAGTATTTTGAAACGTTTGAAGAAACGAAATAACAAACTTTGGCCGAGAAAGAGAAAGTGAACGGCTCATGATACATATGTACTACGCATAATCGTTTTAGAAAACTAAAACGATGAAAGCCTGAGTGAGATCGGTAGGTGAATCCAAACGCGCTTCGCGTCTCTGTGAGATTTCCTGCAGTCGCAGGTGGCGTCGACGAGCCGCGACGCGACAAGACATCGCCATCAGCCACGTCCATTACCTCGCGAACGTTGATCCGGTCCGATGAGCATCGGTAGCCAACAATTTCGCTAGCCACTCGCCTAGCGAGCGAAACGCTCGCGGCCGCGTCTTACACGTGCGACCGTGGGAGACCGGACGTCGTGGATTTATACTGTTTTTGAGGCCGACAAGAGGAAGCGAGCAATGTTCTGGACATAGTAGCTAGTGATCCGCTTCAACTCTCTTTCTCTCATATTACAAAGTATTTGAGATTTAGAAGGAAACATACACGGTCCAAAAGTTTTAAGACATTTACATATTTTTTTACAACAATACTACTAGCGCTATTTACGTGTCAACTCTAAAACTAGCTTTACACTACTAATTGAAATTTACCCCGAGGTCACTTGTAAAAATTACCAAAAGTTAGATATGTAAATAGGGTCAGCAATATTGTTATAACGAAAATTGTCTTAAAACTTTTAGACCATCCTATGTATGCGTTGAAAAATCAAAATCGCGATTGATCTCGATTACTTTTCAAAGTTTCGCGTTTACAATATTAGATCCAGAATTATCTGGCTAAGCTAAGATTTCTATCGCTAAGCTTCGATACGGCAGATTTATCGTTTATAGAACGCACAGCTTCCGCTCTCGTCGACATTTCGGCAAACGATCCCCGACGATCTCTTACCGCTGGAAATCATCGATATTCAGCGAACCTCCGGGATCCCTCTGTGGTTTCGTGAATCACGAGACTCACGGATACCTGAGCTGCATACACACACATTCACCTGCAGCAGAGTTTAAACGATTAACGGGGGCGGTTTCCCGCGAATAATCGATGTCCCCCGATGTCCTCCGGCGTACGGCAAAGTTCTCGGTCGTCTCGATCCAACACGGTATTTCACGGGGGATTACGCGGCTTACGCTTTCGTTCGATCGTACCCCATCCTGTATCCCCCCTTCCCCCTCCCGTCCACCGCCGTTAGGAATTATCGGTCGTGTGTCGATTATATTTCGCGTAGGCGCTTATCTTTCGTCTCTCCGAAAAATGTACGAACTTCTTTGGAAATTGTTGCAAAGAGCTACGAGATTCAAGTCGACGTTCGTCAGATTACCGAATCGTTTCCAAGCACTCATTTTCATCGTGAATCATTAATAATTTGGATTAGGAGAACGCGCGATATCTCTTGCAATTCTTTTTGTACGAGAGCGATAAAAAAGATATCTCACTGCTAATCTTTGGATGTAAAAAAGTGCTACAAACTACATTTCTATAAAATAATTTACACGTTTTGGGAAAATAAATTTTTGTTGATCCTGTAGTTGATTCTTCATCCGGAAGCTCGTGTTGTATAACGATCGATAGGATCGATCCAGGATCGAACGCTTTGCGGGCCCGCCGATGGATACAGAAGCACTCTCTCTCGGTTCGGTGCTGGCAAAGGACCGGCGGAAGGGGTGAAAGGGTAAGCCGCTTTGCGAATGAGCGGAATTGCCGAACCGCGTTTGGGACGAAGGGAGTAGGCGATTAGGTAAACCCGGGATTAGTTGGACGTCGCTGCTCCCTTCGTTCGGGATCGGGAGAGTTGCCTGAAGAGGGAGAGGAGGGGGGAAAGAGAGGGAGGCCCTTCCTTCCACCTTCGACTCAGACTCGGTGTAGTTTCCACCTGCCTCTCCACCGCTACTACTGTTGGCCTAACCGAGTTCGATTGCCGCCACTAATAATGCCACCCTTGATTTACATGATTGGATTGGCGTCTCGAAATTGAAACTGCCGTCCGCCGCCGCGCGAATCCAGCGAGAAACAGAGCGAGAGAGAGAGAGAGAGAGAGAGAGAGAGAGAGAGACTCACAGTCCGCTTATGTCTTGTATCAGGACATTGAAATTTAGCATTTAGGACGCACAATCTCTTGGATGTACAACGATCGTCGAATATTCGATGGAATCGAATGTAAGGATGTAACGAAAATTCGCGGAATGTATCATTCGTATGGCACGATCTTTCCCCTTTTAATTTTACATAAAACTCGACGTAAAACTGAGAATGATAAATTTTATATCCCCTCCTTTTTTTTGTATCGCTTGCGAGTCAAACGATCCCCCAGTACCGCGAGAATCCTCGTAAATTTTCGTATGGCCGTAATCGTATTTGTTGAATCATTCTCCTCTACGTCTTCCGGATGTGTGGGTAGAGACCAATATATTTCATAGATGCAACAAGAGGACGCCGTTTCCTCGGCGGGACCGGGCTCTCGGAGAGATTAGTATGCTCGTATCTGCATGCACGCGAGATCGTATCTGCCACGAGCGCGGATCCTTTGTGGATTTTTGTTTGCGTTGCGTACGTATTTATGTGAGCGTCCTTCCTCTTCTTTTCGACCTCTCTCCACCGTCTGCGCTCTTCTTCCTTTTCTTCTTCTTCTTCTTTTTCTCATACCATAATCGCAAGGGACGCTTCTACTTAGGAGCGCTCCAAATGATTCGCTTCGACCAATCAATCTTTAGAAAGTTACTGTCACGAGACGCGAGTCTCCCCGGAGAATTTCTTCTGTATGTTACAAACCATATTCAAAATGTCTAAGTTTATTTTCGTTTCTCTAACAATAAGAGAAAGGAAACTTCACCGGTCCATCCTATTTTCAACAGAATTTGCTCACGTATCTTCATGTATCTACATTTTTATAATCATTTTTCATAAAATAATTAAAAAGAAATTGTAACTATTTTCGTAGGTAAAATTTCTTTAAAAAAAAACAGATACCTATTAAACTATTAAATCTATTAATTTGTAATCCGTTTATAATTTTGATTTAAATCTTAATTCACTGAACCTTTTTAACTTTTAGTGAGTGGCATATAATCTGAATATTTCCACATGCTTAACGATCATAAAAGTATATAAAATTCCTGCGCACTATATCTATATCACTGCCGACTTGAGAATCGAGAATATATATCCATTGTCTTGGCGCGGATCTGTAATCCCTACTGTGTACCAATTACCTCGTCCAGTCTATCTGCGTTGCATGCAAATTGGATCTTGATTACAGAAGACGTAGAGGAA
Organism: Anoplolepis gracilipes; assembly: GCF_047496725.1. Lineage (NCBI taxonomy): Eukaryota > Metazoa > Arthropoda > Insecta > Hymenoptera > Formicidae > Anoplolepis > Anoplolepis gracilipes. The sequence continues at coordinate 6,792,972 of NC_132971.1, read as the reverse complement.
GACATCGAGCCGTTTCCTCGTGACGAGGCGAGTTTTCGATCTAATTTATCGAAGGCAAATTAGAAGACCGTTCGAAAAAAGAGAGTGCTTTCCGGTCGGTTGGATAGCCAGGTAACGCAAAGCGTAAAATTGTGTGATGCTGGTTCGTAGAACGTAAATATGCCTTCGGATCCGTTTGTGAACCGATAACGTGGCGCCAACTCGCAACCACAATAGAATATCGTTGTCCTGTGGAAAGTCGAACAATAAGGAGGTGGAATCCTTGAAAATCGGTCTCGTTTTCAACGATCCTCAGAAGGATCCGCAAGTTGTACACTATTTTACCTGACTAGAAGTGGATTCGTCCGGGGACAAGGAGGGTTCGCTGAAAAGTATCGAATCGGGACGATATTTGCGACCGACAATGCTAATTCGGTTGTACGACTTGTTCAGTAACAGTCTTCCTTTGAGATGTAACGACCGGCAAACTCTCCTTCCGTTACGCTTTTGTGTAAGTTGTCGGATCAGTTTCCTCAACGACTATTCGAGTTGCCCGGCGACGCGACCATTATTTCGTAATAGTTCCTTACTGAACGGAGATCTAAAGAAAGTGTCGAATCCCTTCTTAAACTGTCGTCGTTTTACTTTCAATAGTTATCGATACGAAACAAAATGTGCCAAAGCCTTTCTCGGATAAGGCGTTATTAATTATGAGCGAATCGGGATGCGTTCAAGTAAAGTGTGGGAAATGTGGACGGCCGCTTCGGTTGAGAAAGGAGGAGATTAAAGGAAGAGATGAACTTTTTTGTGTGGCAATTTCAGCGCGTCAATTAAATTACCGCAATGCATCCGGGCCCTCGGGTTCGATCGAGCCATATAGGAAGTGCATCGTGAATAAGAATACTCTTTCCCACGCGAAACATCTTTATAGCACAAGTATCTCATGTGAGATTGCATATTAACAGATTGCCTACACACATAACATTGTAAATAGCATTAAAATTCAAGAATAGATCTATTAAACCTCTCATAAATATATATATATATATATATATATATATATATATATATATATATATATATAAAAAGACAGTTCACGGCCTGTCAGATTGTCAACGAGGAATTGTTATTTTTTGCAAGTTTCTCGAAAATTTATATATTTATACACATTATTAAAAGATATGTTTTTTGTTATAAATATAAAATTCACTGTAAATCTGGACTTTAAAATAATAAAAATTCAAGCAATATCGCACACAATTTTTGTGCTATTCACTATCAGCTAGCGAGAGACTCGAGACCCCCAACATTAGCATTCATGGACTGCGCGCTCATCGCTTTTCGGAAATACAACCTGGGAGGGCAGAGTAAGTCGCGCGATCGACGCGTGAATGCAAAAGGACCGACACGGAATAAAGGACACCGAGGAAACGAAGCAACCTTTTCGGAAAGCAAAGTTCTCGAGTCAAGACTCCAGACAATTCGTCGCATTAATATGGCGCGCGTGAGTCACGCGAGTACGTTGTTAGTCGGCGGGCGTTCGGGGTTTTCTGTCGGCGATCGAGATGACGACGCGGCGATAATGACGACGCATCGTAGGCGACGTGCGATTGACAACGGTGACGCATAAAGGAAATTGACTGAACGCGCTGTTTTTTTTTTCCCTTTGTCGTTGTTGCCTCGGTGATGGTGCGATGAGAATTCCATTATTTACGCGGCGCGAGGTAGGAGAGTTGACACAGAAATAGGCACCAGAAGTCGCATACGCATCCGCGTCGTTTAACGCAATTACCTCGCTGCCGTGCAGGCGTGCATGAAATTTTAATATCGTCCGTGTTGCAGCCATCTCTCCCCGTTACTCGAACGTGCTTTCATGTATATGAAAGCCATTGGACTTGATAAAATTTTATGTCTAATTTAATGATACCTTCCTCACTTTCTTTACATAAAAAAAATTAATTTGATTAAAGTGAAAATTAATGACTGTATGGTTTAGAAGCTTCAAATTGATTTTAACGATTTCGTAAATTGTCAACAAAATTGAATTGTATAATGTTAAAATATTTTTTTACAAAACTGTATATAAATTAAAAAAGAATTATTATATTTGAAGATAGAAAGCTTCCTACTTTGCGTGCACATATAAAAAAAATCGTGATTCAATTCAATTTAATTAAAAAATAGTACGCTTAGACGAACGATCAAACAAGATATTCAGTTTCGTGCACAAAATGTCACAAAATTGAATATTCTCGCCCAGCAGCAATTCAGAAACATCCTGTAGGACATTAAATGACAGATCCAGTCGATAGTCAAGCGTACAAGAGTAATATTCTGAAAGAGAGAGTATGAGGGTGGCTAGGTATCGTTTCGTAGAAGGAAAGGGAGGAGAGGGGAGCAAAGAGAGGACGGCGGCGGGCAACACTCGGCACAAGGGTCAGCTACAGATTTTTGCGGGCAGGTCGGACCAGGCATCGGGCAGCTGGCGTGCGGTCAGCCGCTCTACCCGCAGCGTTGCGTCGGTCGTGCATCACCGGCCACCGTATTAACCCCAAGCCTGACGTACTCGGCCAGCACCGCAGGCCGCAGAGTCCACGGGTGCCCGCCAGCGGATCCCGTCCACCGAGAGTCCGCGTTCCGCCATATACCCCCGATTACCTACTCTCTCCCTGCTCACCTTCAGCGCCCTGGGCGATGTATTAACCGTAATCGACCGCGACGCATCTAGCGCATTTAGATTCGTATGTATATTCTTAAACTGAATCAATGAAAATATTCCTGCTTTACGTCTTTGTTTTATATCTCACTGATTAATGCAGATTTCACTGGAATATCAATAATAAGTGTATATATGTATGTATTTGCAAGATGTAACTTTTATTACAGCCTTTTTTTATTTATTTTGGATTGCTATTTTTTTTTTTTTTTTTTTACATATCTGAAATGAAAGATGTATAACTGTTATTCAAATTTAGAATCATATACATGTTATACTTTTTTACTCTTAATGTAATAAATCCATGTTAAAAAATTTCATAAACAAAATTCTTAATCAAACTCAGATAATTCTTTAATAAAATATCCTGTATAAATTTATCTCATATATATATATATATATATATATATATATATATATATAATGTATTTTAAAATATAACTGATTTAAATAGTCATTAATTGATTTTTTCATTGATTTGCAATACTAATATAATTATAACTGAGATTGTCAATAACAATTCACTACTTTTCAATGCCTAACACACCGTTTTATTCAAAAGAATAAAATAAAAAGAAATAAGAAAAGATAGCGTAATGTATCTTTTTGTTTCTTTAAGAATCAGTACTAAAAAATATTTTCCTTTCAAAGGAGTGTATTTTATCTGACAATAAAATATTGGAACGATATGAAAAAGACAACAAATTTGTACAACTGATTCAAGTGGATTCGACTCTTTCTCTCGCAGAGAAATATAGTTGATTGCGCGCCGATACAGGTGGCTGGTAGAAAGGTGAAAAGATAAACGGCATCAAAGGGCCGAGAGGAGAGCTAGCACGAGCTCATATTCCACATAATGAAAGCATCGACATCAGACGGGCCGACATTGTCGAGTAATCGAAAGCCGCCGTCAGGCGGGGCTAATATAGCGCTTTAGATCGATAAAGTAATTTCGATTGACGATAAACGATAATTGAGGGAACAAGTACTCGTCCCGCGAAATTTCTCGACGCGAAAGCTGGTAAGGGGATACTTTCCCGGCAATCAATTTCACCATTTTCTGCGTAAATAAAAAAATGTAAACCTGAATCTGCTGTCACGGATAAAAGATATATGTCTTCAAATCAAATTCCTTAATTTCTCAACGATAAATTGTTTTCATCACTGTTTATGAAAAATCTTCGTTATTCGCATTTAATTTTCTTTCCCTGACAAAACATCCAACTTCCTCGTGTATGATAAATGATCATACGACACATCTATAAAAACATCGGTTACATATGTACTTACATACTGCGGTGATCCACGATGAGTGTGCAGATTCGTCCGTCCAGGATGCGTGGCGGGACGCGAGGCGTGAAACAGAAAGGACGATAGTTACACACGTATCATGCGCGTCAGTCTCGTTAGTATTAATTAAGACCTTATTTATATAGCGTAAGCACGATTTGCATATACGTCGCGTGGCCCCGTCGAGCAAACAAAGTTCAGCGCGTCGCGCGCCGTAGATCCATCATCGTTGTCATTACCGCGTCGCGGCTTGATTGTAGCGACGAAATTATCGTCCGTATATACGTCGACGATCGTTGACAGGCAGCAATCACGGCCGACGACGATCGTGTACGGGTCGAGCGATGGCCGAGCGATACAGTCTCGCTGCTAAAGGCCTATTCGAACGACCCGAATTTCTCGACCTCAGATATGAAATTCATCGATAATCTATCTGCATCGAATATTTTTACGGCATATGACATTTCGAGTACACGTTGTGAAGGAGAGAAGGAGGGAGAGGGAGAGGGGGAAGGGAAAGGACAGAGACGAGTGCACGTTAATCTCGATTACGTCACACCTCGTTGCGATATCGTTGCAGCAAACGGAGCTTAAGGTGCCCGATTCCGCGTGCAGAGCAAGCGATGAGAATCGCGAAGACGAGGAAACTCGAGTCGAGATTTCCAAGGCAAAATAGCGGGAGCGTGCAACGCCACGGTGATCCGTCATGATCAAGTGGGAGAGCTGTGATTTAATTGTCACCGGTAGCTCCGTGACGAGATGGTAGAAAGTGTGCAGGGTCGGTCGCCGCCTTCCAAGTAAGAAAGGATTTTAGTTACGTGTTTTGCGCGAGAAACGCTGTCATGACTTCCAAAGAAATAGTTTCCATTAAATAACGTCTTGCGCTCGATGCGCTCGATCTTATGCAAAATTGGTTGAAAAACACTGCAAGGTTTTTCCATATTACAGACCATGATATTTATATTGTTTTTAAATCAACTCTCTTCTTTTTTTATATATAATCATGACGAGTAATCTTTGCACGATGAAGAAACGATTGAAGAGTATTTGAAAAAAGCGCGGCGGCCCTGGCGCAGAAAAGTAGTAATAATCGAGGGACGGTGGAAGGGTGGATTGCGGGGTTAAGATTGACTCGATTCTCAGTCAGGCGAAAAGCAATGGTGTTTCGCGAATCTCGTCCAACAAGCGGCCACGATATCCAGTCGGATAATTATAAAACTGCTATAGAAAGAGAGAGAGAGAGAGAGAGAGAGAGAGAGTCACCGCCACCGCGAACACATGTCGCCCTCGTACCACCCTCCCCTTCGAATCTCCCTCTTGTCCACCGATGCCGACACGCACGCTCGTTCGTTCGTTCGTCGTTCGTTCGCACGCACGCACGCACGTATATATCCATATGTATGTGTGAGTTCTACAGGTCTGCGTGCGTCGCGGTTCTGTATAATTTGACATGTTGTCGTACACGTTATTATTCAGATAGATCTTGAGATACGCGCGCGAGTCGAGCGTACCTCGTTCTCCTTCACCCTTACCCACCCTCCCGAGCACCCTCGTCCACCCCGCGACCATCGTCTTCACTCCGTTCCCTCGGTCGCCTCGATCTACTGCCCGACGCTCGTAATCTCGCGCAGATTAAATATTATACGCGTGACTGCATGTATTATATACATCTTGGAGACGTGTCGTACAATTTTTTTCAAGCGTGTCAACATATATATTAATAAGAAAATCATCAAAAAATGTGTCCAAGGCATACTGATTAAGTGGGACTCATATTGATATAATGTTCTTTATCAGTCTATTTAGGAGTTTTTTTTTGCTCCGTTATTTTCAGCTTAATTTTTTTCCCGTTTATAGTTTCTGAAAGATATCGATAAGTTTAATTAATATAAAATTGAGCTCTTTGATTGTATTCAGTCTCTAGTTTTGTCGAAAGCTTCTCTCTTAAACTTCTTGAGTAACTATTCATTTATTATTTGACGTAAAAAAAAAGAAACTCAATTCTCCAATATCAATTAAATCTGTTAAAATTCTTCGGAATTTATATAAGCGTGAGAAAATCGAGATTAAAAATAGAAGTAAAATTTCGACTCGAGAATCCTTTCTCGCTTTTGACATTTATATGCTTTTAACATAGATCATTATGCGAGCGCTAATCGGCCTTATTAGCGAGTCGTTTTCGAATATGCGCATAATAAAAAAGTGACACGAATTATTCATTCCTTTATGATGCAATGAATCGTGATCTGCGTTAAATATTCGAACGCGCGTGTATAATAAAAAGCGCCAAGCGCAACCGCTCCCCGTCTAATTATTCAAACTTTTTCAAGTCACGGCGATTTATATCGAGCAATTAGCTCAGCCTGTAACGCTAATTGGAATGAGGCCGCGTACATCCGCCGTGCACTATACGACTGATAAACGTGGCCTGTCTCGTTAGTCAACCTCCCCCCCCCCTCCCTCTCGCTCCTCACCGCGCCGTTATCTCTTTTCGGGGAACGCATTTCAGCGAAATTGTAAAAATATCTCTATTCCACTTCTCGCTCGTCGTTATTGCAATATCGCGAGCGATCCGATAACAATAGATAAAACATCTGATAATGGAATATTTTTACGGATGAAAAGTTGTTCGCGAATCGAATTGGAAAATCTACAGTAATATATGATGATTGGTTTCGAACGTAATTTCGATATTTCTATCTTTTGCAAAATGCACATCAATCTGCAATTATTTTATGTGATCCAGGTAATTAAAAGTAAAAAAGGTATAAAAAATATACGATTATTCAATTAATGTAACACGCTTAAAAATGTACATTATAAAGAGAATATTTATATATATATATATATATATTTTATATATGTGTGTTTAGTTAAATGCGAGAGAAAGGGAGCAGAGTACGCATAAGCACGCGATCGTAATACACGTCGTTAAAAAATAACTATACTTTGAGCGTACTTACTTTATCTCTTACATTTTTATTCATTAAGACTTATGTCTATCTCGCGTAATATTTTCATCATAATTACAACATTACCATCTGACAGCTCGAATGAGAAACCGTGCCAACCACCTCGGGAAAATTCATGTTCGTTGTGTAAAAACATAAATTAAAATCTGTTAGAAATGCCGGTTGTATCAATCAATGTCTGCCTAGTAAAAGGTAGGCGTGAAGATGCTCCGTCATTAGGAATTAACATTTTAATGTCTCTCTTCGAGGCTAAAGAATAGTGATATTCATCAGACAAACTCTACAGAATGTTTTTACAATACAACACAGACTATTTTTCATTTATCGTGAGCATGGTGAAACTATTACATCAATTATAGTAGTAATATAGAATAATATCAAAGTTGACAGATCTACAGCTGTCAAAAATTCTCTGACAAAATTTCTTCAATTGTAACTAAATAATTTAAAAATTAAATAAATAAATTTTACTGTAAAAAGAAATGACAAAATCACGTTATTTCACAAAAACAGATATATTGCGAGAACGGCAAAGCGGAAAACATGCCTTTATAACGCAATTACTCAAAGTCGAATTCGCGCGAGTGATTATAACACTGGATAACGATGTTAGATGTGGTATGTAAATACCTCGTGGTAGATAACGCATCTACCGCACCGCCCTTTTATCACTGAAACGCGCTCTGTAATTTTGAAATGTCGTCCTGTTGCATTATCTCGCTTCCTGCCTGTCGGAGGATCGGAGGGTCTCTCACAAGAGTGTCCTCGGTGCATTTCGTACAACACTCGTAAAGATACAACATGACGATTCCGACACTAGAGATGTACGACGTTTTAGATAGCGCTTAAATCCCGAGATGGTTTGCTTTTACGCACCTGCGTAACCCGCGTAAAACTATCTCGCCTTCCTTTCTCGCGAATGCCTCTCCCCGTGCCACCCCTATATATGCATAACAGTGCGAGGGAGGGGTTTCTTCTCTCTCTCTTTCTCTCTTTAGTCGTACACCGGAGAGATCTCCCGCGGTAGATATAGCGCCAGCCCTAAACATCCGCCATTATATCAAATTGTGTATATTTCCCTTCATAATTGCTCGAATTATACGCATTATGTAAATCGGTATGTTAATGCCCTCTCGCTCTCTCTTTCTCTCCGCGTCCCATCTCTGCACCCCGTTGCCCGCGATTCTCTTCCCCTCTTCGCCCCGCGCGCGGCGCTTTTACCCGCCTCGGCCGGGGATTACAGCAATTTTGTTTAAGCGCGCGCGCTAAATATTACTTTATGCTCCTTTTATATCCATCCGGTATCTTCGGGGTAGACGGAGCGACGTGCTCTGGATCGTGCGCGTTTTAACGCACTCTATTTACATAATATTTCGCCCGATCGCGGCATTAAAAAGAGAAGCGATTGGATCCGTTCATCACTCGCGTCGTCGCGAGATGATCTAGCTAACGATCGACGCGTAAAGGCAGGATCCATTCTAAATAATCTCTACAGCTTGTCAATCATGGGGACCAAGAATGAACGGAATAATGGCTACAGCCTAAAAATATACAAAAATTTTATCGTTTGATACGAAGAAAATAACATTTCGTCTCTGTTTATATTTTTTTTTCCACAAATGTCGCATAATTTTCTTTGACTTCTAAAATGGAGTACTTTATATCATGTAATTAAAACCGATGAATTTTGACAATCGCCCGAGAAAAAATTCTATTAAAATATCCTGTTGAAATAAAAGCAGACAAAATATTTATTATATAATCTTAGCAGCTTGATCTTCATACATATATCTCATAATCGATATCGTAATAATGTTTGTTGTAAAAAAAAAAAAAAAAAAAAAAAATACAAAACGGGTCGCGCTTCTTCACCGTTGAGAGATGCAATCTCGAGAAGCGTATGAAGTTTAATGCATCGATAAGCCTGCGCTTCCTTATTGAAGTATCGAGAATTTCGTCGAATTTGTATCCGTCCGACTTCGAGCAACGATCGATAAATAATCGTGCGATAATCGTTACACGCCCCGAACATCATTCCACATTTATCTTCATTTCTAGACAGCTGTACTTCGCGCGAGTTCGCACGAATCGAGGGCAGGTATACATTTCGCAAACCGTTTCGTCAAAAATGACTTCAGACTCCGCACGTATACATATAAATATATACATATATATGTATATTGCTCATCTTTTTATTTTATGTAAAAGTAACGGCGCCACTCTCTCGCCCTTTTTCTTTTTATCGTAAAAATTTGCCCGAACAATCTGACGCAGGTAATTCTGCGTCTCATTACCGGGCGCCAATTATCGAATGGACGATTGGATCAGGTGCGGTGGCAAACGATCCTCTCGATCGAGCCGCGGACGAGAAGAACGACGACGATCGACGGCAATTTCGATGATGATACGGAATTATCCAGCGCGAAGAGAGAAAGAGAGAGGGAGAGAGATAGAACGCGATATCCCGAAGAGTGGTATTCGCCACGGACTAGTAGACCTCTCCACTCCGCGTACGCTACCTCCCCTCCCTACAATATTTTATATTTTTCGCGTATCGCATATATAATATATATATATATATATATATATATATATAGACACACACACACACACATATATATATATATATATATATGCTGATAGAACGACCATCGGATCCGCGGGCGAGGTTCGTTACGGGATCCGTGTGATTTTCCATGCAAATTGAGTTGTTCGCCTGTCATTATGCTAATAAAAATAATGGCGCGTCGCGTAGGGGTAATGCAGCTGTAGTAAATGAACCACCGCGCAGCGCGATCGGAGGTCCATGACGTCGCATCGCGGATCGCGACAACCGCGACATTTTTTCGCGCTCGTCCGGTCGGCGACAGATGGCTGACGTGACGCGCGGTGAAAGTCGTTCTGTTTTACCTCTTCTCTTCTTGCGGACCAATACCGGAAAGAGAGAGAGAAAAAAAAAGAAATGTTAAACTAATCACGAGAGGGAAAGCAAGACGCCACAGATTTGTCTCACGATTAATTTTCATCACTCGCGAACAACGACGTAGCGGAGAAGAAAAAAAAGCTAAATTCCGAATCATCCAGACATTTTCTCTGTAGAACATTTCAGAAGCAGATCTCCTTTGTTAATTATGTAAAATCAAAGTTGTAAAAGTTAATCAATTTTTTCACACGTATCAAATTCCAAATTGTCAAACCTGTCTGTATTCATTTCTTCAAACTGACAGACAGGTTCCGTAAAACACGCTGCGCATGTTCGTTACGTCATACGTGGAGAACGTCTTGGTCGCGCGAGCGGCGATAGTAGCTTCGATACGCGAGAATCGCACATCGCGCGAATGTAACAGTCTCGTGATAGTAATTGCGTTTATGTAAGATGCGCGCGCGCTAAATTGGCGCTGCCGGTCGAAAATAATGACGCGGCCGTGTGTGTAATTAACGCGCGTCATTGTGTTCGCGCCATTTAACCCAGGGTTTTTCCCGGGTGGATATTAATAATGCATAGAACCGAGACGAGAGAGAAAGACGGAGATAGGCGTATCTTTTCCGCGTATCGTACGCGAAAATATAAAAGCGGCATGCGTCAATGACTCGTTTCTCACAAAGCGAGCGAGAGAGCCGTCATCGAGCCGGTGCATCGTGGGACCGATGGCGGAAACGTCTGCCGCGCGGCGTTACGTGCGTGCATAATGCATATCGCGTGACTGCGTCACGGATCCGGACAGTTACAACGTGTACACGCGTAACAATATCGCGTATCACGGCGAATCTCTCTTTGCCTACCGACGTCTGGCATTTTAATCGAAGCCGCGAGAAAGAGAGAGAGAGAAATGAATCGTCGGGAATGTCTATCTTCGTATATACGAAGGGATGGTAGCGTAACGAGCGGCGTGCGTATACTAATAATAAAATGCAAGAGTTGCTCGCTTCTCCTTCGCGCGTATAGGGCACTCGGTATATTGTATATTACGAGACCGGCCGGCCGATTACATTGTAGCGCAATTACGCTATCCCTATGTTAGATCTATGCTAATCAACATTGTTACGTCCGGCGTAGTATCATGCGATCGTAAAAATCGCCAACGTGTAACATTTTTATAGTAAAATAAACAACTTTTTTACAACGCGATAAACCTTTCGCAATTAAATAGTAAAATAATATATATCTCGGCTTATGTAACATAATCGCGCCATCAGAAATCTTATAAAGCCGAAATTTATTTTGTAACCTCTTTTTTAAATCGGTCCGATACAAATAATTCAAGTCCTCCCCCCCCTTTCTCTCTCTCTCTCTCTCTCTCTCTCTCTCTCGTTTCATTACATATGTGATGGCTGGCTTTCGTAAAGCCATTCCGGACAAGGCTGCCGTAATGACGGTTTATCGCAATTAAAATTATACTTGCTTACTACTGTTGTAGCACAATTACCCTATCTACCGGTAGATCTGTATTAATAATCGCAATAATAACAACATTTTACATTGAGACGTTCTTACCTCCAGGCTTATCTAACCGCGCAGCCTATTATACGTATGATGAGAACGTTAAGATGATTGGCCAACCAACGGGTTCCGGTATATATTTGTAAATTTGTTTAACGATTAGTTTTCCATTTCCCGGCGGACCACATAATTGACGAGAGAAACAGTTATTTTTTAATTACCTCAAAATGAAAATTCTCACGCGTTCAATCTGGATTTTCTACGCGACGATCGTTGAGTATATCGTAGAGTATGTGTTCTCCGTTCGACTCGTCGAAAAAAACGATCGTGGCCCGCAAAACTGAAAAATTGACGTTAGATAGTGTGTTGAATTCAATAAAAACGCGATTTGTAAACGTCGTCGCGCCGGACAACTGCGGATGGCACGCCCGCTGCGCTTTTACGAACTGCAGGTTCAGCATGTTCAGCCAATTACACTTTCCACGGTTAGGTGATTCTCCGTCTTAACGGGCAGTTAGTGCCAACATAAATGTCTCCGCTGCATGCTTTTAATTGCACGCTTATAGTACCGCACTCGCGATGTGTCTATGAAATGGCGAAGAAGCCGATATGGGGAAGTTTGAGACGCCGAGGTATGTAAGGCAAACGATATCTGGCTTTACCTGGTTCTTCTTTATTTTTGTGAAAAGTCATCAGTTAGATTTCAATTGGAAATTGGATTAATAAAACTCGAGATGGTTCTCTTCTCTGACAATAAGTAAGTGCTTTAAAAATTTCTATTGTGAAAAAATTCACACTTTGCTCCTTTGTCTTTATATTATATTGATTGTAAGATTTTATGTAACTAGTATTCAAATTAATTATATGCATATTATATTTCTTTACGTTTAAAATGTTATAAACCCACAGAAGGAATCCACAAAATTCTTAATCAAATTCAAATATTTATTTAACAAAATATATTCCTATTAATTTTTCTCTCATATGTAATATTTTAAGACTCATTTTATACATCATTCATTAAAACGGCCACTACTAGTAACAAAATTTTTTCAAAAAGATTTCATTTCGTTTGCTATATACTTATAACTAAAACCAGTGATAATACACTGATTTTATTTAAAAGAGTTTATCTCTTAAATCAAGGCATGCAAAAAAATACAACTTGACGACGAAACCTTTTATTTACACTTGAAATTTCTGCGAATTTATCTTTAACATATTCCAACGACAAATAGTACTTGTAAACTTTGCCCATCTTATTATAATTCACTTGATCGACATTCAGGATCACCGCGTCGCGGGGCCCGTTGTGGACTCCCCTCGTGACGGAGCGGGTTCAGGTGGATATACCTGTCGCGCGATAGCTTTTGGCCCGCGTAGGGATACTCGAATTTCTATTATTAATTTCGTGAGGGACCGCGACGGGGTGCTACGACCTCCCCCCGTGCGTGTCAAGTCGGGGTCGAGGCTCGCCCTTGGGACCCCTCTGAGACAATGGCCGCCCGTGGCGCTCAATGTCTCCGACGACGTCTGAGGACCCCCATCGGGACGCCGAAGCGCCACAGTCGCAGTTTTAATATTATAGAGACGTCAGTTACGCATTCCGTCGTTTCGTATTCGGATCCAGGCCCTGCCCTCCCCTCCCCCTCTCAGGTTTATCGGAATGAGCATGTATCGCCGCACGATAATCGACCGAGAAGAAGTAACGTTTCAGTATCGTTGATGGATCCACAATATCAGTTTTTTGACAACTTTAATGATATTTAGATGAAAGTTAATGATATTCATATAGATTATTTTATTCATTATTATGCTTATGAGAATGCATATACATTTTCTGCGGTCTACTCAAAGGATGAAATAAGCCGTGTAAAAGTAAAAGAAACCTCATTACAATCAATGATGCAAGATATGAGCAGATGGAAAAGTTCCCTAATAATACATAAAGTTAGTATATACTTTGCATTTCGCGCTATAAATGCTGCTATATACCTCAGTTCGTTAGATATTATTCTTGACGGTTTCTCGTTTATTGTAAGTGATGAAATTAAAATAATAATCATTATAGTTGCAATATAGATAATCTACAGCTTTGTAAATGCAACGTGCTTGCGCAAAAATTACAGATAATCTTTTTCAAAGAGAAACATCACAGATACTTACGCCCTGTATAAATGATGATAGCAGTGATGATATCCATGAAGATTGAATGTTGATCCGTAACATGTAAAAGAAATACGTGCATTAATAATCGACGAGAGAAGTTTCGCGTTACGAATTATTACTACCGGCTTCGTCTCGCCCTCGCGAGACTTTTTCAACGATTAGCAATGTAAACTACATGCATGTTGATACGCGCGAAACTTCTCGTCGGCCAGTAGTTTCTCGTGCTTACGCGAAGGAATTGGCGCTCCGCAATTATTAATTGCCAACGGAGTCGGGGCACGATTTTCTCTCGGGGCCGAACCCATTACTTTAGCATTTGGCGGTAACTTAATGACCTATACTCACGGAAGTCGGATCCTGAAACAGAAAAAGCGTGAAGGCACGGGTTAGACATGCCGCCCTTAAAAATTCACTTGTACGCTACGAAACGTTTAATTTTCAATTTTAAGGATCGAGCGTAGCAGCAGCGGCGATGGGGAGGGGGGGGAAGGGGTACGTGGAGCGGGGGGAGGGGTGGGGAGGGTGGCGGCTCCACTCCCGGTAGCCAGTTTCTGCTTTATTGCTCCTTCTTAAATTGCATTCGTTTAGAAATTCCGCTCGCACCGCTCTCGTCGATCGTATTACGCGCAGGTGAGTACGTGCTTACACGTAGGAGGGGTCGAGCGAGGGACAGTGGGACATTATGCAGGCATATAATAATCGGATTGTAATCGGCCGCGCGACGAAATAGCTCTCCCCCTCCCCCTCCCCCTCCCCCTTTCCCCCGATATGTGCATAATGTCGCGCGCAGTTTTCTAAGTATAAAGACGTTCGACAATTTGTTATGCATGCCTCGGTGGACGAAAATTGCATTTAATTCGCCGTTGCCCCTCTCGTGTTCCACATCTCATCTGATGTACCCGATCGTCCGCGAGGGCTGAGACGCGGACCGTGGACGCCACGTTGGCTACATAAATGTAGATGTTTCATTTAAAAAGCCATTTTCGCGTGTTTAGCATAATACGTAATCGCGCGAAAAAAAACTGCGCCAGATCATTCCCGATCGTCCCCGCAAGAGGGTTACCGCGTCGTTAACCGTAAGATAAAAGGAGAATATCGCGAGCATAAAAATATCCCGCCTCGTGATCGATATTCGTCCAACAATTTATTCCACGCGTAAACGAGATTCTATCAAAGTATAGAATGCAAAGAATCCTGTGTGTGATTTTTTTATATTGATTAAATCAATATAGGTAGTCAGAAATATAGAGGGAGAGAGGGAAAAAGAAAGAAAGAGAGAGAAAACGTTGTTTATTGAGCATGTATAATATGGCATAAATATTAGACTTAATTGTGAAAGAATTACTAGAATTTATAAACAAATCTTTAAAAAAATCAAGAAATAGCTTCCATCGTAAGTTACAATTATTGATAAATTCTAAATAAAGACAGACAAAATCTTAAATATCTAGAAGAAGTAAAAATATAAGAAAATAAACCTGTAAAATTATTTATAATAACAAATACAAATAATTAAATTAGAAAATTAATTAATTAAAATTTTGAATAAGAAATTTTTTTTAATGAGAAATTTATTTTTCATCTAACAATCTATTTTAATCGATCTATTTTTTTTACTTTCCTTTTTTTAAATCTTCCCATATTTTCTCTTTCTTTTTCGTTAACAAAAAATTTTATTGCTGACTCTTGTTTCGTTTAAAAACACTGTAACGACAACACCGGCGTTGCGTTGGCGCGTTTCAATCAATCTACGTAGTAAATGGCAATTGGACGCGTCGCGTAACTCACATAGTTCGCACGCATACACACGCATGCATACGCATCGCTCCGATCTCTTTACTCTTCGCTGGACAGTTTTACCACCTTGCGACAATATCGAGTTGTCAAGCGGATCGACAACCGAGAGAAACCCATTGTCGAAACGCCAATGTACCGAGACCATACATATATATACCCGCCATACATCGCAAACGAGTGAAATCTCGGCAATGAAAGTCTCGGCGATAAACGGTAAATTTTCGTTTAATTAAACGTCGATATCGCTTGTATTTCTCTAATCCCTTAATCTCGAGACGACATGGCTACATACGTGTCGAATTATGATAAACGTGTGAGAAGAAACGCGCCGACGTTTCCACACTGACCGCGAGAAAAC
The DNA here is from genome assembly GCF_047496725.1 of Anoplolepis gracilipes. Taxonomy (NCBI): domain Eukaryota; kingdom Metazoa; phylum Arthropoda; class Insecta; order Hymenoptera; family Formicidae; genus Anoplolepis; species Anoplolepis gracilipes. Next base: position 6,777,250 of record NC_132971.1, on the reverse strand, counting down.
TTTCGAGAGGGAGCAGTTATCGTTAAGTTCGCGGTTAAGAGGCGGAAGACAAGAGCCGCGTGTTTCGAGTCTCGATTCGACATCTCGTGGCGGCGTACAAGATAGATGGTAATACGATTATCCATGGGAATGCTCCGGGAACGCAGGAGAGCTATAACACGATTGCTACCAGCGGCCGTTATGAACGCAGACTATCGCGCCAATAAACGTTTGTATGAGTTTACGGGGGAAAGAAAGGGGTAAAACGAAAAACGCGAATCGAGCGAAGCTCAAGGAAAGAGGAGACTGAGAGAGAGAGAGAGAGAGAGAGGAAGGGAGGAAGATGGAGAGGATGCCTGTAAGAGAGGCTCGCCGCAAGATCGTTCCGGCTCTCCCACCGGAATTTCAACTTTTAATAATATAAAGCGAGGGAGTCTCACGTTGTGTTACGTTATGATAGCGCGCGCGTCCGCGCGAAGGGGAGACGGAGGGCGAATTAAAGGCGGCAGAAGGAAGTTCTCTCCCACTAGCTCGCTTGCGGCCGTGGCCGGGGCAAACCGCAGCACAGGCACCGCCGCCACCGCGTAATTGCCGAGCTCTCACTTACCGGTCGTTCGATTGATTATTATTTTTACGTTCCGCGACCCCCGCCTTGACCCCTGTGTGTGCGAGAGCACGGCCGCACCGCCCGCTTCGCGGCTCTTTCGATCTCATCATTAAGGCGTCGCATCTCGCGATATCGATACGACAATGTTATCGAAATTGACCTCCCACCCCCCCTCTCTCTCTCTCTCTCTCTCTCTCTCGGCGACGAATCTTTGTTTGTTGAGAAAAAAATTCCGATATACGTTCCCGTAGACGTCTCGGGATATTTTACGAATTTTTCAGATTAATTTTTCTTATTTCAAAATCTTCTCTCAATCCGGTTAGTTAATTTCTTAATTAAAAGACGTATTTAAATTCATCCATCACAGGAGGCTTTGTATTCGTTTTGACAGAATTTTGACCGAGTGTTCGTTGAAATCTATGAGCTTTACATAGTATGTAACATCGTACTCGGATCTATCAAAAGCTATCGTCGATCGATCGATCGGTGGCGGGCTATTATCTTTATATACGTCGACCCACCTGACCTTAATGTACCGACCGCTGCCGCTTGAATCATGTTATTAAACCGCTTGATCTTATGGACAAAGGTTGCCAGGTGTGGAGGAGGACGGGGGAGGGGGCGCGGGAAATGACGAAATCACGCCACGAAAGAGGGTTCCGAGGGGAGAAACGTTGTTTTTTTTTCTCCATCTTCCTTTTATTTCATAATCAAAATGTGAATACACCGGAAGCCGTGATCGTATAATTAAATAACAAAGTAGGAATTCCTCGGAGAGATTGGACGCGGTGGTAATCGCGCCCCGGCTTTTTATGCACAACAGAGTGCGGCGGTTACGCGGTTTAGCTCGACGTGGCGCAAACAAATTAAAACATCCGCCTAACGTTGCCGCATTTTAAGCGTTCACCTCGCTCGCGAAGCTCGTGAATACGAAAGCGGCGAGAAGGTGGAGAACGCGAAGGAGAGGACCCGTAAAACGATGCTTTCGCCGCGCTTTTTCTTCGGCGAGACGCACGGAATAATTGGACGCAAGACGGAGCAGAGAGGAGAGAGAAGCCGGCGAGAAAAACTTCTAGTATAAGAGAGGCACAATGAGCCGTATAAATAAAAAAGCTCGTCGCAAGCACGGAGTTTTAACTTAACTTACGAGACCGAGGAAAACCCGCCCGTGTTGTACCGAATAATAATTACACCCCGCTGCTGTTTATACGTACGAAGTACAGCAATTTCTCCGGAGAGCTTGCCGACAAACTCGGTGCGAAAGGAATACGTTATCCATTCTCCCGTCGCGGAATTTCATCTAGGCTCTTCGAACTGTTCGACAGGTATTTCACAAAGTAATTAAAGGCTCAGAGGAGCCTTGCTAAGAGATATCGTGTATAATATATAGTATATAAACGTAAAAAAATAATATGTAAATTGCGTGTAAATATCGCTAAGTAATAATTGCATCGCAAATTAATAGAACGATCGATCATATCTTGCAAAGATGCAAATCGAGTCTCGAGGCTGCGATATCGACCGTGAACCTTGAAGAAACGCGCGGACGGTCTACTCATTTAAACTAAATTATTCCAAATAAATGAGCGTGTCCTCTCGAGGGGAGTACCTACATATCCCCCCTCTGAGACATTCATTCACCGTTAATTAATGATCCGCTCGAAAGTCGGCAGGATTAATCGCGTGCAATCAGATCACCGTAATTAATTACTTCGTGTTGGAAGCACTTTGTTTGCGTCGGCGAGGGCTATCTTGATGAAACGAAATTGCGCGACGTTGTATCTGAAAATGTGCAAGTCAACGCGCGATACAGATGACTTACTCTTGTCGTCAGATGTTGTTTTTCCCGCTTATTTTAGTACGTCCGATAATTGTCGACTTCACGAACAACCGCACTCTATTACTTTTTTTTTTTTTTTTTTTTTGTAAATCTATCCTATTACAATTTACTTAACATGCAAACTTTATATTATACATAATTGTATTTTGAATTATTCAAAGATATACTCTTTCTGACGTAGCAGATTTATAACAAGTTTGCTGCTGCGATAAATCAAATGCTATTTTTATTGATTGATTAAATCTATTACAAAAGATGTATTTCGTCGATTATTCATTTTTTTCTCGAAAAAATATCGATGAATTTCGGCGTGATTTTTTTCATTTCTCTCCGGCGACCTTACCTTCTATCAGTTCTTCGGGAAACAGCCTACAGCGTGTATAGAGGGCCATATTTTATATAATACGACAGGATCACGGTAATAATATCAGATCGTATCCGAGACGAGAGACTCGTAGAGATGGTTTACGACGTGCGAGCGAGTGAGGCGGCTCGCGAAGAGCGGAGGTGAAAGGTCTTTACGACTCTTCTCGACGACGCTTCCGCCCCATCCTTGGGCGAGACGCGAGTAAACTACTTCCTCGGCTAAACCGTCGGCCGGGCCAGATCGGTGACAAGAGATCCCTTTCTCATATATGAAACGGAGTACGGGCTCGCGTTGTACCGACAGTCAAGCAGATGCGTAATATTTCGGTAGGGAATATATTATATGTCGTCGCAACGACACATCACAACGACACGTTACAACGACACGTCACAACGACACGTCACAACGATACGTCACAACGATAAGATATCGTCGTAAGCGTCATTCTACGCTCGAATACAAAGGCATACATATAACTGTGATATAAGAGGAGACGAGACTCTGCCATTCGCAGGATATCATCGAGGTCATGCCTCCTTCTATTTAGAAAACAATTTTTCATGGGGGAGAACAGAATCCAAATTCCAAAATGTGTCTAAAAATTCTGCGAGCTCATTCAAGTCACGATAGGCTGTTGCTGAAATAACGATTGTGAAATATCTGCTTCTTTCAACAGCTCACGTCTGGCTGAATCTCAGGTTCGTGGGCGTGACTATTAAGATAATCGACGACGGCCATTAATAAAACTAGTGTGACGAATCGCTCGCGGAAGCGGGGAAAACGAGTTTGGGGTCCGGAAACAATAGATCACAACGTTGTTAGCATCCGAAAGAGGGGTGCAATAAAGAAACGAGTCTACGTGCCGGTTTACGTTGCCTAGTCGCTTACAAGATGACAAACGAGCGTTTCGGGTGGCAAATCTTATCAACGGTAGATAGATAGCGCGAGACAACTCTTTATGCGCATCTCGGACGGATATTTTTCGCAGCAGATGCAGGAAGGAGGAGAACGGATGATCAGAGGTCATCAAGGCGAACACCCACGTGTACTCTCGGAAACGCACCCAGGTAAATTATCATGCGAAAGACGCGAACGCGATCGTAAATCTCGACGATTATCAATCGTAAACCCGTGTGCGATATAGTAAAAAAAAAAAAAAAAAAATAAAAAAAAAAAGATATGAATAAAATCATAAAAATCTCGGAAGAGAAACATTTTCAATCTGACATGTGAGACTCTTGCGATCTTTATTTTAATGTAAAATCTCACTTTCACGGGAGAAACGTAATCAACGACGCCTGTGGAAAACCTCGTGACTTTCCACGGAATTGCATTAGCGCGTGATACGCGCGATTCTTTATTAGAGAATCTGCTATTTTGAATTCATGTGGGTAAAAAAAAAATATGAAATAAACTAGTCGCCGGGAGATGTAATTGCGACTTCAATTACGCCATGATTCGTTACAATAGTGCCTGCGATCCCTATCGGCTCTTCGCTTTCCACGACGGACTGGGTTTCTGGTGTAACTTGACTCGTCGAGAGATTCGGTGAGAGACTACTTCTGTTTCCGAATCTCACGCTCTCGTCTCTATGGCATCACACTTTCGTATCTGTTCAATCAACTGGTATCGCATTTTCGCGATAAGAGAACGCGCCTAAAACGATTTTTCCCTGAATATCGTGTATTCCTCTTGTTTTCACTATATGACATATCTTTTAAGGTAAATTGTATTGTATTGTATACATAGGTATATACCTAAGAATAAAGAAAGTTTGCATCAATCGCATTGCCCCCGTCAGCGTACAGTCCACGCTCATTTACACGTTAATTTACGGGATCGTTTGACCCACAAGCTCAGAATGACAGCCAAGCGAGACACGACGCTCAACCCCTGACGGAATAATTTTGCTTTCCTCGGGCGTTTTGCGAACGAACGAGTGGCGCCTGGTCCACCCCCTGACCTATTCCCTCCTTCTATCCTTTCCCCACCATTTTATACCCGTGGGCGGATCCCGGATGGACCTAATAAATTGTTTGTTGTAATTAAATGAGTTCGAGGGAATCGTGTAGGGCGTGTGGGGTGGCACGGGGAGACGCGAGTCGAGCGAGGGGAAAAGAGGGGGGGGATGGAGGAGGACAGAGGTCTGGGGAATAGGGCCTCTATATATATATAAAGGAATAAAGATGAACGGCCTATGGATGGGCCGCTATCTGCGCCGCTGGAACAGAAACACGCTCGCGGCGCGACAGCCCCTGACAAATGACGGCCCGAGCGGGGCTATTGCCGCCGCCCCCCAGCAACCCCTCCTCGCAAAACACTCCGCAGCCGTACCCCTCTATGCGAAACGGCCGTACGAGCCACCCCCGACGTCGACGGGGCCCGGGCCATGATTAAACAGGGGGGAAAACGAAATTGAGCGGCGAATATTCCGCGGTGCGCGTCCGAGTGCGCTTGATAAACTCTCGATTGGCTCTGCCGAGCAACACGACTCTGCGGGCCGCTTTCATGGGAACGATCCGAGCTCGTGGAACACCATCGCTGGATTTTTTTTATCCGCGCGCGAAAAGTTTTACGCACATCGAATACCCTTCGCTGAAAAAAATAAAAGAAAATATTGAGTTGCTCAGGAAGAGCAACTTAAAAATCGTAAATTATTAGAGAGAGATAAATTTGCCGAATGTCGATGCTTAATGCGTTATCCTACTTTAACCAGCCTAAAAAGAAGAGATTTTGATCTTGTGCAATAAAAATGTGATTTAGTTAGGAAATATTTAGTAATTCATTATAATATATCTTGAACTTTTTGTACTTAACATGTTTTATTAAAAAATATTAATATTTGCAAGAGATGATGTAGCAATTTGCCTGAAACGTGTCTCTCCCTGCATAGTGTACATAATTCTATCATTTTGATTTTCTGAGACAGAAAAACAAATTTTTTTTTTTTGTTATTTGATATTTCCTTCGGTCTGACGAAAGCTTGTTTCGTTTTTTTGAAAATAGACGGGAAAAAAATTGAATTTTCTTTTACAATTTTTTACAAAAGTTTTTATTATATATTTTAAACAAAAAATGCTATCAACAAAATTGTTCGTTAATCGTTCGTTTATCACTACTGTTTTTCTGAATGTATATTTAAAATTTGAAGACAATTCGTCAGTTGCAGCCTGAGATGTCATGTACACCATTTGAAAAAGTTTCGACAAAAACATCTTTAACAACTTGTTTGTTTCCAATTATATATCATGAATTTTTTTCATCTTACCTCTTGCATATTAATTTAAAAATTTCAAACTATTTTTTTGAAAGCAAAAAAATTTCAAAATTCCAAAGTAGAATGATCCCCCTTAATCTCTTGAGACATCAGACGAGATATTTATAAGAAATGCGCTTAATAAAAGATTCTATTAAATTCGAAATACTTTTCAGTATTAATATTACTGCAAGGATATACGCTGACGTGCAATCCTGTTCTTGTTCCTCTTAAGGTCTCTCAGGCTCCTCTTCTGCGATGAAAGAACAGAGCGAACATATATCAGACTAGAAGGCATATATCCCGCACGAGAACGTCGTCCGCGCAATGTAACTGCGCTGCAGCGGAGCGCATTCTATTTGATTTGCAATTCGAGCGGATCGTCCTCTCGTGAGCGGTGAGGGGACGAACAAGAAGCCTGCGAACCGCTTATACATCTATGTTACGTGCGTGTGCTCGTCGCCAAGCTAGGACTAGGGACGGGACAGGAGGGGAGGACCGGAAAGACGAATTGAAAGTCACCGCCGTTCCTCGTGTCCTGGGGTGAAAACGCAATCTTCGCGAAGCGGCGGGGCCCATCGCGCAGAGATACGAACAAATTGATTTTAGTTCTCCTGCTCCCTTTTACCGCTCCGCTCTAAGAGAGCTTTCTCTCCTTGAATTCTCTCGACGCAACGCGGAAGAAAAATTACGAGCGGCAACGTTTCCCGTTTATCCTCGACCTAATTGTCGGTTCGGCCTTCCGACTTTCTTTCGGACGTATGTGGTGATTTCTTTTTCGAATGAGAGTCGAGATGATTTTGTCGGGAGAAAATAGACTCCTAATGAATCTTTGTAACTCTTTTCACTTTGTAAAGCAGATACACTGACTATAAAATCCACCTGACAAATATAAGAATAACAGGTTGTCTATTCAAATCTTGTAAAAAAATTCTCTAAAAATTCCAGATATTTTTCTTTAAAATTCCAGCTAAAGAGAATATTTTAAAGATTTATATATATAAACACAAATTGATATATATATATATATTTATAATATATTTTAAGGCATAATTTGCTTGACTTTGCTGTTTATAATATAAGAGAAAATTAAAAAAATTCTCTATATCTCACAAATTAAATTACACGAAAATTCCCTGATTTTTTTAGACAAAAGAATAACTTGAAAATTCTAAGTTTTCCATGTTTTTTCAGGAAGATATCTTGAGTAACTAATATATCAATATGGATGAAATATGTTTGGGCATATGAAGTAATATAATAATCTTCTTTTTTCAAGAATGGGAATATATTATTATCAATACTTAATTATTATATAATTATAAACGATTTTAATTACAGATAAAAAATTTATCAGGAAAAAATCGGAGAATTATCATGAAACTTTATTGGGATTCAAAACAATTTTTTTTAAATTCTCTCTTTGATAATTTTACTTTCATATTGTAATCAATTATGCGTTTAAAATATATTACACAAAAACCTCTCTTTTTTGCCTATATTTTTCTGATTGTGAAACATATCTTTAATCTTCAGCGATGAGAGAGCGAATAAAAAAGGGCGACATAGAACAATTGCTTCGCGCTCGGTGGACCACGAGAATCAAGAGGGAAAAAATGCACTATCGATGCACACCGTCGAGACATGAAAAGGGAGAGAGGAGAAGGGAAAACGAGCGCGGATAGATTCGGAATGCCGCCGATGGATTTGACAGAGAGGCTCGCCAAACGTTGTCGCGTCATTTTGTATTTTATTTTCGAGAGTCGCGCGCGGATTGGACACGGTGCGTTAACAGCACTCGTTGTAATGCTTTATAATTCCCCGCGTCTGTCCCTCCTCCTCGTCCCTCTTGGCGCCAGCGGATAACAAGGGGAAAAAGGCATAGCCCGCACACCAGCCGTTGGATTTTTCGTGTAATAAAATATGACGTCAAAACCCCGGGTGAGCAAGGTTCGAGCGAGATGCGTGTTGAATTAATTCGCGAATTTGCGCGCTAAAAGCGCTACGCTCGGATAGCAAAAATAATTTTCAAATTTTCAACAGGTATCTCCAGCTTGGTAGAGACTATAGAAGGTGACAAATATGTATAAGAAATACATGGAAAAATTTGAGATATGCTCTTCCCAAACAACCAAAAAGATATATGTTATGTATATCTATATGTATATTTATGCGTCGACCGATCGGCGAATATCGCGAATTGATTATAATCTCTGGAGGAATTCGAGGCAATCCGCGCATTACGCCGGGATGACATAACTTTGCGTAAGCGAGTATAATGGAACACCATTTGCCCGTGCACACGCGCATTATTGCGCTCGGGACGAGAGCGGAGCGGGCGCGAGCGGTATGGCGCATCTTTTATTCATCCGACAGAGTGGAGCCTTAATTTGAATTGAATAGGATTTATAAATTATTTCAAATTATAGTTGCGACGCATGACCGTCGGTACGGAGCCTGCCCGGAGCTCCGGTAGCTACCGAGAGCATCGACGACGACGACGCTGGCGACCGACGATCACGATATGCCGCTCTTTACCGAGTCCAGATTGCACCGACAGGTGCAGCGGATATACCTCGTGCCACCATCGAAGGAGACAGAAAGAGAGAGAGAGAGAGGGAGAGAGAAGACGACGAGCCCTTTTCTTGCGTCGTCTTCTACCGAGATTCTCTTACGTAAGCACGTGCACGCGGCTTCTCGCGATGGAATTCGAAATCCCTCGGGCGTCATTCAGTCGGATGTCCGCGCGGCTCCGGTCCGGAGATGAAGGAGAGCATCTCTCTCTTATACTCCGGATCTCGTCCGTCTCTCGCCCGGGATCCGTGACCGGTATTCGGAGAGGTTGCGATAGAAGAGATGAGAAGCGAATGAGGAAAAAAATTTCCGCGCCGCGGGAGAAAAAGTCGCGTCGAGGCGATCGCTGGGTGATGCATCGATGCGGTCGAAAAGAAGCAGGATCAGGTTCCTCGCAATGAATTCCGACAGATGAAAAAGGGACCGGGGTTTTATTACTCCCGATAGAAATGTATCGGAACGTCAGTAACTTGTCGTCATTTGCAGCGCCGGTCTCTCTCTCTCTTTTTCTTTTCACCCGCTTCTTTCTCTTTCCACGTGAAGATTCCGAAAAACGTTTCTTCTTATCTTTCAAGACAAGTTTAATCGCATTTCTTTGAGAAACACACACGTTATAAGAGGAATTTGGCAAAAATCTGGCGCGAGAGCAATATAAGAATACGATAATCTACAAACATCGGTGCCAGACGATAAATTGAGGATGATAATGATCATTATGCAAATATTTGATGAAATTCGACCTCAACATCCTTTATTATGTATTTGATTATTATGATTAAATTAAAATTAATTAAATTAAATTTAATAATGCTAAATTCTGCATTTCGCTGTCGAACCAACGAACGAGACGCAAGAGATTTAATGCAATTATCTATCTCTTCATCTTCGACCATTTATCTCTACCTATTTTCTTCTGCCAAAAATGTATGCAAGGAATTCCGAAAGGACAAACAAGAAACGTCTCATTCCAGTCGGGAAAAGAGGTCCGGTGCCAATATTGACCAGGTCAAGTCTTGTTTTCGTGGAATGATACGTGACGTCGCTTCGTCTCTCCCTTCCTTTCTCAGTGCCCATGTGGGCGGTAAGAAATCGAAGAACGTTCGCGTTATGAATTACAGATTGACTTGTGCGTACGTATTGGACGCACTGCGGGTAACGCATACCTGCTTGTGTCGCGAAGAGTTTAAGGCACTGCGTCGAGTACAATAAAAAAGAGAGAAAGAGAAATCAGGCAAAGGGAGGACGAGACGAAGAGAAGATAGTCCGCGAGACTGAAGAGAAGGGAAGAGAAACGACCAAGAATGAGCAGCAGGTTGCAAGTCGTTCAAAGGGGTGAAGGAACCGCTGTCGAGCTGCCCATTCTCGTCTGTTGTCCTCGTCCTCGTAGGAAGACAGTGCGCAGGAAAAGAAAGTAAAACGACGGAAACGGGGAGAGAGATGGGACGGACTCGTGGATACACACGCGTATGCAGAAATATATATATATATGTATCGCTGGGATACGTCACCCGATTAATTTGTTGTTAGCAAACAGGTTGGCAAACTACGAGCGGATGCTGGCTTCAGCAAATAAAAGAGCCTCCATTTATTAAGCCGGCAATAAAATAGCGCTCCTTCGTTCTTCGTTTCTCCGCGATCCTTCCTTCTTTCTTTCTCTCTCTCTTTTTCTCTGCCGCTCTTTCTTCTCTCTTTCGCTCTCCTGGGTTTCCGTGGGTGGAACATCGAGAAAGGAGGAGGGTTATACGGAGCAGAGGCAGGTTATACGGTCGGGGAACCAGGACTGATTTATGCGAAAATCAGGGGACTCTCAGCCCCAGGATCCATGGACCGGAGGTGCACTGCGTGGAAGTAATGCTTTGCCACACCGGCGAAGCGAGTTAATCCACCCCAAAGTCTGTCGGAAAGCCACGAGGAAGTATCCTGACGAGAGTCGAGTTGTCTAGACTCCTGAGAGGATCTATAAATAGAACAATTAGTCGTCCGATTTACCGGTATCTTTCTTTTGAATAATCACTCATCCAACATTAGAATATTGCGTTAAAATCTCTATCCGTCCTTCTCTAAATCGATGTACTTTAATTTGTAAACCTGAACGACAATTTACGATCCTAAAGGTCAAACATAGAGAGAGAAGTCTTAGAATCAATTTACTAAAAAAATATTAAAAATATACATACCTATTACATCGCACACAAACGCACGTGACACTCAAAAATTTATTTACGACTTACAATTTTTTCCACGTCTGTTAATTGTGTGACTAGATGTATTTAAAATTTATTTTGCTAGCAAGAGTGCGTGTGCCTTATCACGAATTCGAGTTCGCATCACAAACGGGTTTAAACGGGAACGACTTCATCTCGAGAGCGATCCGACGGTATTCCGAGTTTCGTGCAACGGTGGGGAAATAATGAGGGTGAAGAGGGAACAGGATATCATTTCCAATAGGCGCGACGGTGGTGGCTATGTATACGTTCCATCGCTTCGGGCGGCCACGTCCCCCCGGCTTACACCAACCAACGGGGGCACCATGGAAACGACGCGGCCCGGGGTCCCATGCTGCGCTAGGAAGCATATATCCTCCGCTATCTAAATAATTATCGCGGCCATTACCATCACGTGGCGTTGTCCGGTGGAACCAACGACGCGACGTAGCGCCCCACGCCATATTACGGCCAGGGATATTATGTATAGGTCGATGTACACGTGTGTGCGCAAATATATGCGCGTGCGCATGTGTATGTGTATATCGAAACAACCGAGCTACCGTGTACGGACACGAATATGATGCACCTACCCGCTGTTCAGTGGTATCTTGTGGCCGCGAGAGAGAGAGAGAGAGAGAGAGAGAGAGAGAGAGAGAGAGAGAGAGAGAGAGAGAGAGAGAGAGAGAGGAGCGATTTGGACGAGAGGAAAGGACGCGCCTTCTTCAATAGCGACTTTTTGACTTCCAGCCGCGCCACGAGACGAACCTCGCGACTTTATTGATCACGGCAGTTATACCGACATGTGTCGCGATACTTATCGTGAGTCGTGTATATACGCATACCATGTCCGGTAGTCTGGTCACCGCTGATGTGCGCTCGACTACGAGGACGTTTGAATGAAGCTCCTGGGACACAAAGTGAGGTTCATTTTTTCCGCGAGAGAAACACCTTCGAGATCGGAGATTACTCCGCAGATTACTCCTCGCAATGATATGGATCTTTTTTTTTCTAGGTATATTTTTTATATCGCGCGTCTTAAAAGATTTTCACTGACATCTGCGATTTCCCGTTCGCTATCGTGTCTCTATGTGACACTCGGTTCCTCGTCAATGTGACATTTATTCTTTCGAAACTGCAAAAAATACGCTCAAAAGAAGCTAGAACAAATGCAAATTGAAGAGAGCAATCGTACAGAATAATCTCGTTACCAGAGATATTACTGACAGCGCGATGTCATACTAGGTAAGAGAAGGAGAAGACTAGCGAGGAGAAGATGGCGAGAGCCCGAGGCAAGCGCGTTTAAGAACGCGCTTCTGCGAGAGCAACCGAAACCCGGCTCGCTGCTACTAGGGAGGCTCTCCCTCTCGGCTCGAGGGTAAAGGCACCGCCAATTAGCTCGAAATAATGAACGCATTTCGGCGTCTTTTGTTTTGCTTCCGTTCGCCGCCTTCTAGCTAGCTAACCCGGAGCTCGCCCGGAGCGAGAGAGCGTGGCATCACAATGGAGAGGAGAGAGACTCCTGTGTTTCAGAAATTTACCGACGACGACGACAACGACGACGACGACTACGACGACGACGACGACGATGACGACGACGACGATGACGACGACGACGAATGAACGACGATGCAGGAACATTACAGTTACCTGCGTCGACCCCCGCCCTGGGTAGTAGCATAAAACGTGCTCTTCCACTACACCGATTCTTCGGTAAGCTAAATTATTATTCCACAGTACAGCTAGACGGTTGCGTTGCCTCTCTCTCGCGGAAGATTTTTGACTATTCAGGTCTCGCACACAATGATGATGAAGAGATGTTCTAACGAAGAAACAAGACCCGTGCGGAATTACCGCGGGATATTAAACATGCGGTGAAAACGGAAAAATGTAGGGGAACAACATTAGCGTCAAGATATGTCGACTACGGTTATGCTTTTACATTTGCCGTTAGCAAGCCGCGAAAGATGTGTATGAAAGTAGAAGCTTTATTACAAAAACATCTTTCTGCGACATCTTAAAATCAAATTTTATACTCTTTCTGTTAGATTAATATTTTTCACTCCTAGTTGAAATTTGGGTGTGTGAAGTTAGCACCCCGACATGCAATTTTTATAGTTCTGATTAGTTCTAGCTTCTTCTTAAAGAGTTTAAGAGTTTTTTATAAAAAATAAGAGTTCCGTCGATTAACGGTTTCAAAACTTCACACACCCTTGAAATTTTTACTCTATTTTCAATCATAATTTTCAATCTCAATTTTCTAGTATCTATTTTGGTCTTCTAAGTAATTAGATTCACATTTTTTATTGAAATTATTTCACCTACAGTTTTTCGACATCTTTTAAATTAAAAAAACTTATTTACTGCCAATTAAAATTTATTGTCTATTTGAAGTACAAAAGAGAAGTTAAATTTTTATATAAATTAAATCCATCAAAATCTTCCAAAATCCATCAAAATGTGAAAAAATTAAAGTTAAAAATAAGAATAAAATTTCGATTTGATATTAAAAAAAAAAAAAAAAGAAATAGTTTATTTGATTCATTCATTGGTCGACATGTACCAGAAATGTTTCATATAAATATGAGCAAAATTTTCAATCACTTTGGGGACTGGAAACTAATTCCGGTTTGAATAATCCTGACTACGGATAATCCGCGTGCATTTGCTGCGGTGAAGCTGTGAGAGAGAAAAGGGAGCACATGAAGAAAAGATAAAGAGAGAGAGAGAGAGAAAGAGAAAGAACGAAAAACGGAACATAGCGAGATCTCTCGAGTGGGCAAAAAGCAAGCGGTGCGATCGAGTGAGAACGATTCAATCAGGAGCCACATAAATCTCCTCTCCGTGGTCTCTCCGACACGGGGATCCCTTCTTTCTTTCCACGATTCACCGACCAAGAGACCACGTTGTTCCTCGTTCCTCCCATCTCTCCCCCCTCCCCCCCCTCCCGCTCCTCTCGTCGGCCTCTCCCGATCTCGTTCTCCATGCCACGAATCTCCCGGCCGTGGTATTAATTATGCGCCGTGCGCCGTATGCGCTCGCGGGCATTCCGCAGCCGGTACCAGTATTTGCGCCATTGTTAATCCGCGCTCTCCTCTCCCGTCTGCTACAGTTTCGTTTGCTCCCTTGTTTTCCCCGTCCCCCAGTCCGCCCCCTCCCGCCGCTCGCGTCGGCACGTATTTTCTTTTTACCGCGTCTCGGCGCGCTTTGACGCAACTTGAGCGCACTCCTCGATGGCGTCTTGCACCGCTTCCTACTATTCGACATCGTCATCGTCATCGTCGTCGTCGTCGTCGTCGTTCCCGTCACGAGGCAATTTTTCGCCGCCGGCGCGGCGAAACGTGAGCCGGCGAGTCGTTTAGCCGGACTCGTCTTTCACGATGCCGTGGCAGAGAGAACGAACCGACGAGAAGGCCGTACAGATCCTACATTTTTCTTGTTATATTTTTGGTAATATTACACAAATTACACAGTTTATCAAAAAAATGTACAAGAAAGAGAATCATCATTTTCTGCGGTTCTTTTTACGCCAAATACAATTTTGCTTGTAAAATTGCTTCATTACGTTACAATTTTAAGAAAACTTGTGGTTAAAGTTGTAAAAATGAGTTATTTTAGTATATATTTTATCTTGTAATAGTTATATTACGTGTTTTTTTTGATAAATCTTGTTGCAATCACAGTTTAAAGAATGTTGTTAGGCTTTTCAATCTACAAAAGGAATGTGTTGCGCCAATTCATTAAGAAATTCATGATTAAATATGGTTTGCGAAAAAACTTCGAATTGAAGATTACGAAATAATTTTCCATTATGTGTATAATACTTGATGGTTTTTCTATGTTGTTGAATATGATTCCGTTAATAAAATTAATAAACTCAAAATGACGGATTTAATGTGGCAGACAATAAAATTGAAAAATGTTCGAATTTTTGTAACAGTGTATATATACATGCAAAAATTTACGCCTACATTTTAAATTTGTCAATTTTAATATCAAACTTATATTATAGTTCTTTAAAAAATCAAAACATTGAAAACTATTTGATACAGATCCTCAATAATATAATTCATAATTTTTCCGCATTTTTAATTAGGAATATTCTATTAATTATAATCGCGACACTACAAATTGCTTTCTCAGGAATTCCTAAAGGTCCTAACAATATGCTTGACTACAACAAAACTTTTCCAACATTTCATATACCGTAGCTATAACATAATTAAAAAATAGCTCTTAGTAATCCAAAAAAAACTCCCTCTCTCTTTTTTTCAAAATTATGACGTGATGTAACAATTTGAAAATTTTACTCGACGTTAAGAAAACTGATAAATAATTATTCGCTTTCTAATGTTTGAAAACAATTGATTTTCCGTTAAACTATGTTATCGTGTAATGTAGTAATTAATGTAATGTAGTAATTATGGAATATTACGTCTGAATTAATGATAAAGCAATACAAAGCTGCTAAGCGGATGAAATAAAGTCGCGTAAAGTAGTACGATGAAGAGACTTAAACTTGTTTCGACTCAAAACTTGTGACGTCATCTTGCCCGCAATTCTAAAATAATTTTGCATGCGGAATGTCGCTATCTGCTTTCGTAACCATCGTTATACTATTCTCTCCGCATTTTCCCGATATTCTCCACGATTCGATAACTTATAACCGTAACATCCTCGACACGGGATAACAAATAATGTGGTCTCTTTGAAGCCGCATTTTTGGACGATCGAGATGACGGACGAGACTTTGAGTCTACGACTAATATAACGGGCCAGAATTCCATCTCTCGTCGTGTTCTCGACGAAAGCGCCGCGGCGAAGATATACATGTTTCTGTTTGAATATAATCAACGTCAAGGGTATACGTCCTTAGTACATCACTGCCGCATACAATTATGTCAGCGATGACGCGAGGAGGAAAAGACGGAGAACCCTCGAGCGGGACGCGAGGCATTAAAGTGTCAGCGGCTGGAGTTCATTTAAATCCTGAGATATCCACGTGGTTTCGTTTCTCGCGGCGCATGTGACCGTGACAGTTTTAAACACGAGGGCTCTTGGTATCGATATTAGCCGTATTCTTTATTTTGCGCCTTTTCACGCATTTCATGATTTAAACTCATCGGCTAGATCGAGAAGCAAATTGAATGGATCTCATAAATTATGTCTTAAATCAAGCTATCATGAAATTAAAATTAACATAAAATAATATAAAATATATATTTGTTATTTATACATGGACACAATATTTGATTCGAAGAGGAACAGCCGTTTCTTTGATAATAAAATCTCGTTTAATAATATCCGCGTTTTTTATATAGGATGCTGTAATTCCGGACGTAACACGGTGCTATAATCCAACGCCGTCGAAACATCCTCCGAACATCATAATCGTCAGCGGCAGATTCTCATAAAAAACCCGGAATGAAGAGCGGCGTTTTCCCGTCCTCGCGACGACTGTTGTTACTAGCGGCGGCGACGGCGGCGGTGGCACTTGTGACGCCGTTAATTTACAACGGCGTTACCGAGTGGAAAGCATCCAGTGGCACTTTTTCAGGGATGATTGATTCAATTGCATCCGCGTGCCGGGTGTGCACGGGACGTTACTCTTTCTCGTCGAGGACCCTGCTAACCCCGTTATTATTTCCAGCGGCTGCGGTCCGTGTTTTTCGGCGGCACGGCTGTAAAGCGCGCCGTTTAAATAAATGGTACTTTTAAACCGATATATTATGCTGCTGCTGCCGCCGCCACCGCCGCCGCCGCCGTCGCCGTCTCGCTTGCCCTTTTCGCGTCGCATTCGTCCAGTCCCGGGGAGTGATGAACTGCCGGGAGTGCACGCGGGTGACTGATTCCCCGAGTGCACGCATATTCCTCGCCCGGGACTCGACGAGAAGAGAGCCAGAAATAGGGGGGGAAAAGGACAGGGGGGAATTGAAAGGGGACACAAAGTGTCACGGGTGCAAGTGAATGTTTTGACAGTGAGTCGCGCTAATCGGTCTTTCCACTTTGGTCTGATGTACGGGCTCGGCTGCGCTTCCCGGCGATTTCTAATTACCGGGGGAACGCGCATAGCGCGCGTTCCCTAGCTTGTCTTACTTGACGCTTTAAAAGGACCCCGCTGATCGTCGCGAACAAATGCGAGTCTCGTTCGAATCGGCGCGACGCGACGTTAAGACGAATGGAGATCGTGGGTGACAATGTGGGCGACGATTATAGCACGCTTCTCGAATGTATATGCAGGTCGGGAAAATGCATCGAATATTTCTCGTGATTTTCAGAATGCGAAAATATATACTATAATAATATTGTAAGAAGGAACATTTCGCTGTTCGACGTGAAAGAAAATAGGTTGACACGTTTGCGCGTAAAACCGTTTGACAATTTTTTTGGAGCAAAAACCATGTCTCACGTTGAATGGTAATTTATCGCTCGAGAGAATCGCTCTATACGTTGGTACAAATTCATTTAGCGCGCTATGTAATGCTGTATAAATATTATATTAACATTTTCATTTCTCTGCTATCTTGTCTCTTTATACTATTTCGTTTTACGTTCACGACGTTATCATCATACTATCCCTTCACGACGTTACGATTAACGTGAGAGTTCTTGCAAGTTAATTCATGTAATTAATTCTTCTTCCAGATTGACGAGAGTTAAATAAATATACTTTGTTTAGAATAAATAAATTGTCAAAGGCAAATAGGCGCCTCTGTCATTCCACCCGTATTTTTCGTCAAGAAATTCGACTGTCGCACAGGGATATATTTTGAATTCTAGCCACGATGGGTGACGAGAGGATTATGCGTTTGTTTGCGGGCCGTCTGGCGATGATACTTAGGAAGAAAAACGAGAAGAAAAATCCAAAGAAGAGCGAGAGAGAGGGAGGGGAGAAGAGTAAAAGAGACGGCTATGCCGCAAGAATGTTGAGCCCGGAACAGCGACGAGACACGCGGCGACACGTGTAGGTTGGAGAAGCAAAATATATAGAGATATCCATGAGCACGCGAGTGTTCTTCTCGATCTCTCTCGCGCGACGATCCTCTTCTTCTTCGTCGTCGTCTTCGTCGTCGTCGTCGTCGTCGTCGTCGCGAAGTTTGCTCGCCTCGGTTTCCCAGCTGCGCGACTCTCGTCAACGCGACGGCGGCGGCCCACCCTCGGCGCCCGTCGGCATTCCCCGCAAAAAAAAAGAAAAAAAAAACACTCGCCCCCTCGCGCACATAATGGCTTGCTCCTGGCCGTTCTTCTTCGTACGGATTTTTTTTTTTTTTTTTTTTTTTTGTGCCGGACGGAGTCGCACTCGCGACGACGCAGAAGAAAGCGAAGTGAACGTAAGAGAGGCTTCACTGGTTTCCGCCTACGAACAAAATTCCTCTCCTCGAGTCAACTTTGTGCTCGTGCGGGTCAATATGGCCTCTTAGTGAACTCTAAATAAGATTAATATTCTCTCAATTTAATGAATTCATTTAATATTCAGTTAGTTTGTATTTAGGCAAAAAAAGTTCTTAAATTGCTTGACCAACTCTATTTTTTCCGAAACGTCAGAATAAGACGCGAGAATAATTGAGATAAGCGCGATTCCTTCAATGATGGATGCCAAGAGGTATACATTTCTCAATGCTCGTAAGCTAAGCGGGCGAGCGGAAACTCGAAGGGTGCGTTATAGAGAAGCGTCGAGGCGCGGCGTCGCTAATTGGGTGGTACCGTCGACGGGAAGAGAAGACTCGAGAGAGAACGCTCTCTCTATGGCCCTCGACGTTTTTGTCCGCGCCACCTCGGCGGCGGCGGCGACGACGGCGGAAAAGAGGGTCGCGGTTGGTCGGAGTAGTTCATCACCGAGTGAATTGGCGGTGTAGCGGTCATAGCGTGAATCCCGGTCGTTCCATCACTGCTAAGAGGCCCCGGTGTGTTTCTCGTCTAAGCGCGCGTCGCTCCCTTCGCCCTACCATCGTCCATCGTCGAGCTCGGTCGCTCTTTCTCTCTCTCTCTCTCTCTCTCTCTCTCTCTTATTTCTCAGACGGGCAACCCCTTTTCGTGCTTGTCGACTTTCCAAAAAGAAGGCGGCCTCCGCGCATATAGACGCGAGAGGACAGAGTGCTTAATGGCGACAATTACTCAGCGGATCGAATGGGCTGCGCGCCACGACCACCGCGCGTAATGAAATACCAAAATAACGTCACCAATAAATATACCAGGCGCGATGTTACCGCGCGCACGAGACCCGCCTCGCCTCATTTCGAACCGCCGTTGAATCACCCAAACGCTGATCCATCCGACTAACGATTCCAGAATTAACCAACGGCTGTACGGAAAATCGATAGTGTTTATGCGTCGAATTTAATTTCACAATAATCCCGAGCGTTAAAAAAGATAATATCTTTCGGATAGCAAGCGGTATCGTATAACTGACACGTCGAAACACGAGAAAACGTTACAGCGAAACGTCTCGAATACTCCTGTACCATAGATTATCGAACGGAGATTAATGAGCACAAGTGGAGTGTTATCGTAGAGGCAGCTTGATCGCGAGCAATTTGTTTGTCGGGAGAACGCAAGACAGCGTCGCGCGAGCGAGAACTATCGAGGACGGGAGAAGGATGGCACGCCGGCTCGCGAGCGCATAAATTACCAGGCCACGCGGCGGCGAGGGGAGACGGTGAGTTATTTGCGTGTGTGACTGACGGAACGCGCCAGCTGAGGAAAGGCATCGAGGTAAATAGCCCGCACACGTTCCACGACGGTGTCGTCGTCTCGCGTTTTCGTCGTATTCCCGCCCGAGGGGTAATGGAGCGTTCGACGGACGTCCCCTTGATTCCATACTTACGGGACAATATTCGCGTGGAAGAGAACGCGGAGGCTATCTCTCTCTCTCTTCTCGCACGCGACCTGTGGATTGACAGCTGTGCGTGAGATATCGAGCGGCAGATTCCGCATTTGATATACACTTTTAGAAGCGTTCCTGCCGAGTACCGTTCCGTCCCGATGGGCGGTATAATGAGCGGTTCCACGCGAGGCCTCTTCATTGGACTAAATGCTTTTGACAGGTCCGAGATGTATCTTTAAGGAATTGCGGTGTCATTACGCGATATTCGCATGCGGCCAAAAGTTTCAACGTAATGGACGTACACGTCTGCGAAATGACATTACGCTTCTCGTAAGAGAGGAAAAAAATTAATGAGACGAGAAAAAAAACGTTATTATGACGGCTGATCTTGAATTTGCTTTTGCTGCATAAAAACAGTATAATATGCAGTCATAATAATTACGTAAACTAAGTAGATGCAGAATAGACGAAGGCCTTTCGCAGTTCTTTGCGCAGAAATATATGCCAACCTGTTCGTAAGTTAATGGCATCATTAATTAGTTTCGTTTCGTTAAAGCGAGGCGCGGAATCTTGTCGTTGCGCGGGGGAGAATTAAGTGAAATAATTAGACAAATTAGGACAGGCGGCAAGGGTGGCTGGCTGAAGGAATCATTTATCATTAGGATCCGCTATTAATTCCTCGTTAATTCCTCCTTTCCTCGTCAAGCAAGATAAACGAGTGGCTCGAAGGTCTCGTAACTCGGCTCGCGGGCTCTGCGAGAGGTACCGGGACCAGGAGGACCAGAATGGAGGAGCGAGCAACCAAAAAGAAAAAAAGATAAAAGAAAAAAAGTGAGGACTCCGTTAGGCGAGATACGAGTCTGATAGAGCGGCGATTGCATATATCGCGCATACAAAGAGGATTGCGACGTCTCGCACTGACGAGCGTATAATAAATCAGTTAGAGAATCCGTATGAAGTACGATGTAGATCTACAAGAGATGGACGCGATTAGACGCGGGAGGGACGTGTACGTGGAAGAAGTGCTCTGGGCGGTGGAAAAAAAATGAGAAAAAAAAGTCGCGGTAGAAAATAAAGAGAGAGGAAGGAGGAGGAAAGAAGAGGAAGGAGAACGGAAATATACGCGGGCGATTATTATGCTACCGATACCACAAGTGAGAGCTGTTTGTCTTGAGCTTTCGAGGAGAAAAGCGAACCCCTTCTCGAAACACATCCTCGAGTGGCTCTCGACGGGAAGCCCGGATGCTTCTCCTCGGACGGCGAGGACCATCGTAATATCGTACGTTTCTGAAGAGCTCGTGTGGCTACTCTCTCCCTCTCTTTTTCTTCGAGAGAGAGAGACCTTGATGTTTTGCCGGTCCCCTTCAGGATTCTCACGAAAAAAAGAGTAACATTAGCCCTCAGTGTACACTGCATGCATGGCCTTTCAAGGATTTCCATACGAGCCCTCTTCGTGACGGCAACATTGAAGCGAAGTAGTCGTCAAGGAGACGTGCAAAAGTGCCGCTCGATTAAGTATTTATTATGATGCGTACACTCGACGCTTGTCAAAGTTAAATTCTGCGAATTCTCTTCTTGCAATGTATTGATTGTTTGCTTCCTCATTCATTCATTTGAAACTTCTTACAATATTGTTTCTAGAAATTTTCCCATTTGCATTATCGCGTGAATCAAGCTAAAAAGCTTGAATTGAAAAATAATAAAATTATTCCTGTCAAAATTTTTCTCTTTTCAATCTACTTTGATGCTTTATATAAACAGTCAAAAATCATTTTTTCACTATATATATTTAATTTATAATTTTGCCGAGAAAGCACCTCTTGAATTTTCAAGTGTAAACTGTTTACTGCTTATTTGAGGTACAAAATAAAATCAATACACACACAATTCTACATTTTCATACATATTAAAAGCCTATGGAAACTTTTAATATACTTGAGAAAATTGAGGTTGAAAATAGGAGTAAAATTTCGATTCGAATTCGATGGCTATCAATGGGTTTCAAACGACACGTTACAAGCGCGTCATATCGCCTAGAATTATCTGGCGAACGCGACGAGAGCTCCCGAATGTCGCGCTACTAGCACGTGGATAACGTATATGAGAGCGCGCGATTGAGTCAGAGAAACCCGTATGTTAGGGTCTTGATGTAGCGAGACTAACCGATGCACGGTTCGTTGCCGCTGTCACCACAGCACTATCTCACTCGTTCGTCCTCGGGTTTTAAATTCCCCTTCTTCTTCCTCCCACGCGGATCGTATGTTTGGATAGACGTATATATCGGTCCAGCCCCAGTAAGGATCCTATGCGTGCCGTCCTCATAAGGCACGGCAACCGAGAGTATTTATTAAGCGTAGCCGACAGTTATGACGTGGAGAACCGCGTTTATTTGTTTCCACCGCGCGGCAAGAGAAAATGAAAACCGTTGAGATATCTATAATGTCGGTCTACTCTACTGGTGGTAGAGTTCATCATAAAAGGAAGAAGGCGGAACGGGAAAAAAATAATTTCGATATCCTTGTATCAATAACAGAAATCTTGGTAATAATAAAAGTATCTAAATTTTCATAAAATTTTCATAAGTTTCATAAAATAATAATAATTTAATATCTGTGAATTTTTATAATGTTGATTATTTTAAGTAAATGATTAAGAAAAGAATAAAATTTCTAAAGCTTTAAATAAAGTGACACTTTATAACATCTAAGAACATTCTTCTTACATTTCTATTTTTGCAATTCTTAAATTCTTTTTTATTTTAAATTCTATAATAAAGAATATATATATATATATATATATATAATACCTCTTTAAACAAAATATCTTTCCGTTAAGATATTGTTTCCAGATATAAACAGAAGGATTGTATATATTTTAAAAACAGTAAGTATTATACGTTTTAATAATCATAATTTGTACTTTTTTGATCATTTTTGTACTTTTTCAAGAATCTAAATTCTTTTACTTTTCGCGAGGAAAATTTTGGAATTATAATATATTGCAACAATAATTCTTATAAATCTTTTTCAATCTTTAAATTGCTGCATCCATATTAATTTTATGCTAGAATTTTTCCTTCAAAAATAAATAAATAAACAAATTATATTGCGTCTATATATATATAAAGATAAATTTGAAAATCTTTTCAGATACACATTTCGAAATATAAGAGTTTTTTCTACCAGAACACTTTCATCATTCACGAAATAATTTGACTTGGAAGAGAACCGGAAGCGATGGACTTCTAAACACCTGATATATCTGCTCCAGCGATACTCTAGAGAGATGTATCTAGAAGAATGGCAGTATCGCGAGGTCGTTGCGTATTGTTTTACGCTGGCGCGGGAAGTATCGTACTAGTATTTGATCGCTTCTCCAATCGCGCCGTGGCCATTCCGGAAATTAGTTTTCGCCGGATATTTTCCGCAAAGCCTGTGTATCCTGTGATTTTTGCATATCTATCAATCTACCACCGCTATCGGCGACAGTTAATCTGCACCGGAGGCAACGAACGCGTCCATCACCTGAGAAACAAACGTACCGTGTCGCAAGCAGTGTTCGACTGTGCGGAAATGTAAAATCATACGCGATCTGATCTGGCTGAGTTATCGAAATCCTCGAGTGCTTCTTTAAAGGTACATTCGATTTCACTATTCTTATCCGGGAATACATACACGAAAAAAAAACTCTTTGCCTTATTTCAATTTGAGAAAAGCGATTGAATAACGAGGATATTTGCAAATTCATACATGTACGTTTCTGAATCCACTTGAATTTTTCTAGACTTAATGGTACCTCGCTCTCTTCAGCGAAAGCGGATTTACACGATTTTGCTCGTACGCCTACGATGTGTGTAACTCCATGATCGCATATATTCCGAGAAACGCGCAAATTTATAGATTCTTCGTATGCGCGCGCATGCCTGCAGCCTCGCCGAATTTATTTCCCGACCTTTTGGAAACGCGTGACGTCATAGGTGCTGGGAAACAGCGGCGGCAGAAATCAGAGGAGAGAAAGCGAGAAGAGTACGAGAGAAAAAGAGACGCGACGTCCACCCTTACTCGATCGCCAGTTTGTCACGCGTCAGGGAAGTTACCAGGCGCTATCCAGAAGGGGTTGCACCTGCCGTCACGTTGTCAAGACTGGCCCGAAAGATAAACGGGTCGCCTTAAGT
Organism: Anoplolepis gracilipes; assembly: GCF_047496725.1. Classification (NCBI taxonomy): domain Eukaryota; kingdom Metazoa; phylum Arthropoda; class Insecta; order Hymenoptera; family Formicidae; genus Anoplolepis; species Anoplolepis gracilipes. Next base: position 6,753,425 of record NC_132971.1, on the reverse strand, counting down.
CGTCGCATTAATTACCAATTCCTGCCGGAGCGCTTCCTGACGTTTCGTTCGGCCGGCCAGGGAGAACGTTGAGCCTCTCTCTTTCTCTTTCTCTCTCTCTCTCTCTCTCTCTCTCTCTCTTTCTCTCTCCTTATCCTGTCTAGATTTAACTCGATATAAATTTTCCGACACACACACACACACTCTCTCTCTTTCTTTCTCTTGCCGTGGACATCCCGCTCTCGACGAATTGCCGCGCGTGAAATGCACGAATGATCTCACTATGTCGTTTACTTTCTTTCTCTCTTTCTCTCTCTTTCAATGTTCGCTGTCCCCTATCCTCCTCATTGCCTAGTGTTATTATTAGGGCCGTACCCCAGACCACAAATAATGTCTCCGGTCTGGTGAGTGACGGCGAATGAGGAGAGAAGCGCTCGCGGGATGATCCGCGAGTCTCAAGTCTTGCCATCTTGCGCTATTTATGGTTTTCGGTCCGGTCGACAATAGGGATCCGAGTAGGAAATGAAAAAAGAAAAACAGATGTGTAGCATGATAAAAAAAAAAAAAAAAAAAAAAAAAAACGTATGTCGCTTGAGAATTTGGCCGAGTGGCTAAAAATATGCGCGTTGGAATGTGAGCGAAGTGGAGCGCAGTGCCAGGAAGACAAATCGAATACATGTATAAAAAAAAGATATATGAGCAAATATGAAACAAAACAGAAACATAATAAAAGAATATTAAAGGATAACAAAGGATAAATTGTTTCCCCCCCCCTCCCCCTACATCTTTTTTAGATCACAACCCTGATGATCAAAATCAAATATTCACTTAACGATTAACATGACTGAGAAACGGAATCTGAAGCAGGTCCGCATCCGGCTCGCTTGAAAATTACAAGTAGACATTGGCTCGAGGGCCGTGAGAGAAAGTGCACCGCAGGGGTGCATTCGTTCTCACCGATCGTTGCGGGGCATCGCGGAAGACGGCGTCAGGAAATTAATTGGATGCGCGTTAAATCCGACAGTGTGCTCGTTCGACTTTCGCACCGTATCTTCCTCTCTTATCCGTATCTTTATTTGCTTTAATAAAATAAATAAATGAAGAAATATCAACAGATGCAACGATGACAGTTTATTATTGTATGCGCCGTCCAATTAATATCAGAATGATTATCTCTTATAGCGTCGCCTTTAAATCGGCGATATCATAAGAGATAACCGACTGATGTTATTTTCACAATGTAAGGAATTAATTTGCAATTACTTTATATCGAGAAAATTTAAATTTTCAAAAGAACGTGTTCGTTTAACAATTCCGATTTACTCGATAATTATATCATTGGCTTATCGATCTGCTACGTTTATATGAGAGGAAAAGAGAGAGGAAAAGACGAAGAACCAGGTGCCCGTGCGTTTGTGAGACGCTCGACCGGCCACACAGAAACAGGAGAGCCCGGGGGCGCAAAAAGATGCGTGTGGCATCCGCGGTGGCTCATTAACCGAGCTGCCTCTAAATTGGCCTCGCGGCAGCTCCGTAGCTACTTCTTAGGCTGGCCGTGGAATATTTATGCCCGCCGCGTGGCGAAGAAGCGTCCGTCCATTCGACTCGTCCGGAGCCCGGACCGACTTGGCTCGCAGAGCGAAATCGCCTTATCGGCGATGATTTACGCGGTCGGCGCCCGCCGAAATTGCCCGCACCGTATGGCGCGATTTATTCCGCACGACTGACCCACTTTCGCGTGATATTATCAACCCGGCAACTGATTTATGAACACGAAAATGTAATATAACCTTCAGAATGTGAACTTGATCTCTTTCTCTTTCTCTCGCTTTTAAATTTAATATTTTAATAATAAATTCCATTAATTATCATATCATAAAATAAATTGTGAATCGATACACAATTATATTAATATATACGTTTGATGTATAAAATTTTTCAGAAAATCTGAAACATTTACGACTGTTCGTTGCTTATAAATACGGTGGCTACTTTGTATCATCGTTTATTTTTCCCGCCTCGAAATAGAGAGAAAGAGAAATTGCAGGGAGAAGAAGGCGTGACGCAAGAGCGAGTGCTTTACCGCGCTTCGGCCAAGTCGTAAAGATCGGCTCTCTCTCGCGAGGAGGATAGGCCGCGACATAAGTTACCATCGTCGTAGGTAAACCTATCGGTGAGAGATTTTTTCTACCGAGGCTCGTGTTCCTGATTTACGGACCACGAGTCCAACGTGGCAGGTAAGAGCCTATACCAGCGCGCGGAAGATGCACGTTTATACTAGGATGGCGTAACGTTTTATGCGGCATTAACGGTATATACGTCGTTGCCGCGGCGATATACACGTATGTAATAGTGCCCTTCCTATAAATTGCTTAGAATCGACCCTTATAATCTCGATTTGAGTGTAACCAATCTCGCGAAACGCGCTGTCGAGATATCGTCCGACAGTATTAACGGATCTTTGGGAAAGGAGACACCGGAAAATTATACAAGATAGAGAAAAAGATAACAATCGGAATAATAAAGAAAGATTATTTTCCTATCAGAGATTTATCACTGAAAAGTGTTAATATCGAACAGTGCTAGTGTAAAAAAAAAATTTTTAAAAAAACCTAACGCAGTTGTGAAGAGACGTATATCATGATTCGCAAAAATCCTTATACGTTCACATATAATGAAAACGGTCATAATCTTGATTGCAGTTTGGTGATAAAATTGCACGTTACTTGGCCGCACGAAAGCGCCTGTCGACCAACAGGACACGGAATGTTAATGTAATCGCCAGGAGAGGGTCTCCGCGATGTCCTCAATTGATATCGCCATTTTAACGATCTACTTATACAAGTACTGTTGTACGTCGCGGTATTTTCCGCAAGTATATCTCGTATACTATTTCAGCGGCCGCAAAGGAACCGAAAGGCAATTATAATTCCGTGCCAGATTACAAATATGCACCCAATGTGTATTACATATGGAATGAAGCAGCACGTTCGCAAATAGCGCGATGATAAACGCACGTAGGAGCAATGCGTTAGTGCTGCGAGAGAAGAGGGCAAGTCCGTGTAATGCAGCTGTCAGTTATCACTGCGCCGAATGTAGCCTATGGCGAGCAGCTTGGCAAAACGGTGTTAAAACGATGCATACTTAATGTTTTAATTCTGTGCGTATTGAAAGAACCCATAATATATAGTCTTTATGTCTGCATATATAATTCCACGCTTGTAGACTCGCGTTTTAAATTGCAATTTAGCGCGAATGCAAAGTTAAGAAGGGAAATTGACGATCGCATAAAATTTGAATATTACATTACGATGTGACGTTCTCTTAAATGGAATCAGTATATTATTACTTACAAGCAGGTAGTTTCAGAAACAAGTAATAAACACAGTAAGCATTGAAATCTCACTGAAGAAAATCAGTAGTAATGGTTATTTTAATCGGTGATATTTTAAAATCTCTCATTATACAATATATTTGTTACTATTACATATTTATTTTTATCTTAATATTATATATAAAATCAATTTAAGCTTTTGCTTTATACCTATAAATTTATATAGAGCAAAAAACAATATTTCGTTAAAAAGCATCTAAACACATACAAGATCTTTGAAAATCTACAAAAGTCTCTTAATTTTTTATGAGCTTATCACATCTTAAGAATAAAAAAGTGTAATATGCCTATAAGTCTGAATTGGAATACTAGTTGTACGAATTTGACTGCTGTATATAATCAGTGAAATATAAAACAAGAGAAAGTACAAAATGTGAGTGTTTTCATTGAAATACTTTTACCGATCTTTATCAAAGTCTTATTACTGTTTTAATTAGTGATGTTTTCACTGATTCAATTTAAGAGATATGAAATGCAATCAGCGCATATTTGGCATTAAGTATGTGGAGTATTTACGCGTATTAAAATATATTACAAAATTATTTTTTGTATGCCATCTTTATACTTTGTGTTTCTGTTTGCTTGTTAACAACGCTGTTTCGGCGTCGGTTTCTCATTGCGGATATACATATATTTTCTCCGAGCGTGATTAGTTAAACGTCGTTAGCATCGCGCGTGACGGCAGTCCCCATGGAGCACAAGCGCCAAAACCTGGAAGCGATTTATAAGCATTCACGACGCAGCGTTCTGGAACTGGAGTTCTCGAATTGGTAAGAAGACACCACGGGCATCTCGACTGCGTCCCTTTTTTCCTCTCATTTCCTCCGCCCTCTGCTAGCGCGTGACCGAAAATATTTCTCAACGAATCACTCATCGTTTATGGTCTAATTGGCTGGACCTTGTACAAAACTACGCGGCGCCAGGCGCCGTAAGGAAATCTGCTTGCGCGTTCACATGACACGTGATAAAATTAATTTCAAAATTTAAAAAAAATTCTTTTTTATATTTTTAAAGAAAGATAGAGAGAGAGAGAGAAAGAGAGAGAGAGAGAGAGAGAGAGAGAGAGAGAGAGAAAATAATAACAATTGTTTAAATATAAAGAATAGAGAATTTTGATACGATAACGTTAATAATTCCAGTGTGTGTGAGCGTGTACTTGAACTTTTTAAATCTTAACAATCGTAAAAAATTACGTTCGTTAATTATCGAGTTATTGAAATCTAAAAAATATAATCGATAGTTTAATCGGACGCATTTTTTTGACGATACGCGTATGGGATCCCGCGGAAGTTCTAAATTTTCTGCTGCAGGAATGGAGTGAGCTGACGCCAGCTAGTCGTCGAGGCGTTGCTGCCGATCAATCACGAGGAGTCGTCGATCCGGCCCCTTCGGGGGGCCTCCGCGGTAGATAAATGACAGGACGACGAGCCGGCATCGCGCTCCTTACGAGTCCGCTCGTGTTCTCACGTATCCCTCGAGACGAGGCGACTCGTAACGTAACACCCGATTCTCTGTCGTAGCCAGTTGATTCGATGATTGCGAAGAACGGCCAATGTTTAACTTGACAGCGAGTGCCCTGTGTCGTGACCTCTTTTGTATGTGCTACGCATCCAGTGGCTTCGAAACCGACGCGTAAACACCAGGCGGCTTTGCGGAAACATGCGTGCAGCACGTGTCGCGACGCGTTTTCACATGCGTCGCGTGACTACTTGAGATTCACCAGATACCAAGCTCGCTCGATCGAGTTTCTCTCTTTGCGCAAAACGGCCGATCATCATCTGGATCTGTATCTTTGAAAGTCCGATAGAGAAAGAGAGAGAGAGAGAGAGAGAGAGAGAGAGAGAGAGAGAGAGAGAGAGAGACTCGACTTAGCTGTGTGTCGTTTCGAGCACTTGTTAGAAACACGAGCGCCCTTCGCATTCTAATGAGAATATAGTGCGCCCCGGCATACATAGACACGCCGAAACAAACTCATGTACGCGAGTCCTTAAGCTGATGAAGCACTCGAGATAGTTCTGGCGCTAATCTACTGGAATTCAGGGCGGTGTCGAGTATAAACGTTAACAGTCGCCAGATTTTAGCCCGGATATAACTGTCACCCGAGACGACGTTGTACGTTATGCTAATAATTAGGAGACGCACGCCCACGCTATTCTCGCTTCCTGAAACTAGAAGTTCAGTCGCTCGACAGTTTCTCGAAATCTGTATTCTCCTCAGAGTTGTCAGTCATTTATTATGCTCGGACTGTGATAAAATGCATTTCAAAACCTAAAAAGAATATCAGATCCAGATTAAAATAAACGACGACATTCTATCTTTCAAGGATAAAAAAATGAAATTAGCCGAAATTGGTCCATATATTTTCCCATCTCAAGTTTCGCGTCGAGGGTAAGATTATAATTTATAAACGTGGATATTTAGAGAATGCTGTGCTTATCAATTATCAATTGCGACTCAAAAATCACACGAGGGTAAACTTCCCTTCCGCGATCGTTGGTAGAAACTACGCAACAGTTTCCGCTAGGTGTAAATTACGAGGCAGACTCGTGGCTTCATCTCGGGCGACATTCCGTGGAAGAGAGAACGTTACCGCGCCCCCCATAGACGGAATCGAGTAACTAATGTAAGAACGGGTCGAAGGAAACTCGGGGACGATTCGGAGAGGGAACGGAAATGTCTCCAGTAAACTACTAATCACCATAAACCACCGGGCTACACGTGTTACGAATTCTCGGCGTAGAGAGAGGAATCACCGCTCCTCTCTCGGTACGTCCGTAGCGTTTGTTGTCCCCTCGGGGAAACCTCAGACGTTTATCTCCGTGCTTCTCCCAGCTTCTTGGCTACTGCCCTCTTGCGTAATATTCCTCTCGCAACGCATACCCTCTCGTTTTACGGCATCTCTACGACGCGCGTCGATATTAAAGTTACACTATAAAATTACAACAGTTTCTTGAAGCGATATTAAAAAGCGAGTCGACATCGATAATAAAATTGTGATTTAAAAAATGCTACGGGAGAAGCTTCTATTTTAATTTACCTTCTTCAAAATTATTAAGTACAACATAATAATCTCATTAATTTTCTTCAGAACGTAAATATGTCTCGTTATATGTATTTATTAACGCGTATCCGAACATCTGCGTGTAATAAATTTGCATGGACGCAAAATACATTCTTCATCGGGCGATCTAATTTATCGCGTATCAATGAACATAAACTCCCCTTATTTCTCGTCTCGGTCGATTTCGATGTCGGCGCATACGATCGCTCGATTCGCATGGCGATAATTCTAGCTAATCTATCGTGGTGTCGATGGGCAATCGATTGCGATGGTGAGGTGCGGAGAGGGACCGCGGGGACAGGCAAGCGAAGCACCGGGTGCAACTGCACAGCCATCCCACTGCGGAGATTTTAGCCGAACAAACACGCCCACGGGCATCTTCCTAAGTCGTCGACATAGCGTACGAAGACACAAGATATCGTTTCTCTCTCTCTCTCTCTTTCTCTCTCTTCCTCTCTCTTCCTCCTTCGGAGGCGAGAGAACGCGAAGAGTAAAGGGAGGAGACATTCGTCTCGCATTAGCATATACACGACGAACGAGAGAGAGAAGAGGCGCAGGGAGGGCGAGGAGAACAGGGAGAGAGAAGGAAACTCTCTTAGTTCCAAGGGTGGGGCTTTTATCTATCCTCTTCCTCTTGGAAACAAAAGTTGCCACATCGTTTTTACGAAATATCCGCTACATTCTCGATTATTCAATGTGCCAATCATTCTCGTAAAAGGATAACAAACTCCTTTTTCGCAGATAAAGGGGACTCTTAATTCTCTGCCTTGAAAGATTTAGCTTTGTTACGAACGCCTTATTTGCCGTAATGCGTCGCTAGCTGATACGTTTGTGAGAGTGAAAAAGTAATAAAAAATCTCATGCGCGTCATTTAAACGGCGATACTTAGCAGACACACTTTTTTTTTCGCTGAAATCGCTGTTTCGAGAACAAGTGTCGCACAACACATTTCACAGCGTAAAACAGATATAGCGTAATAAAAAGACAACGTTTTTCTCTCGGAGAGAGTTTACGAGCAAAAAATTTTATACCGTCATGCTTTCGGCGCCACGTGCGACGTAAGCTCGAGCGAAGAACCGCCGCTCTTCCTTATTTGTAGAAAAGCCAGAAAGCTCAACTCAGGCCCCGCCTCATTATCGCGTCAATAATGTTTACATCCTGGGGACAGTCGTTGACGAGATAAACGCCTTAAATGACACGATAAGTGCGAGAGAAGGTAGTCCCCCCTTTTTTTTAATTAACATCGTACGTACATTGAGATAAGGCACAGGTGAAACGGATAAAGTTACATTCCTAACTTGCGACGCAATTTCACGGACAGACTAGTGCTTTACCGCCATATCGAGTCGATAATATGCGAAAATGTAATCGTAAAATATACTTTAAGAGAGACCGTATCGTAATCTCTGTCTGGACCCGCGGGATCACCTGTATGTGTGTATGTGTGTGTGTGCCTCCATTATACCTTCTTTCATTCGCGACGCCATTAACTTACGTGTCACGATCGATATTTATTAATTATATCATATTAATCCTCTAGACCGAAGAGACGATTACGGGACGAATAAGCGTTTCGATAAAACGAACCCACCGCGCTCGCGCAGAGAATGGTATCCTTCATGGCGAGCGGTGGATATGATAAACCATCGGATAAGGATCGAGGAGAGCGGCTCGATGAGAAGAGCAAGGACGAGAGAAAGAGATCGCAGGGAAGCGGGGAGAGGAGACAAGGAGAAGAACGTGAAACCAGAACGCTGTAGTCGCCCAAATTAAATCCTCGGACGTCGAAGCTGTATAGAACGGACCGTTTGCTACGCGAAGAGAGAGGCTCGGGAGAGGGCCAAAAAGATGGAGAAAAAATTTTACGAGGGTCTAACGGGTGGGTTGGGTCGCCTCACGATGTATACGAGGAGGTATACCCGGTCTGTCCCGCCGCATCCGGACCCATGGACCGTCCGTCCGACGATGTACAACGTCCGACGTTTCTACGTTGGTGTTTCACCGGACTGGAGGTTCTGGCGCCGCGCTGGGCACAAAGTCACTCTGGATCTCCTTCGCCATATCCGTCCCTCCTCAAGCACGTCGCGGGCCAGCTTCTTCTGCCCGCGCGTTTCGCTGGGCTCGTAGGCAGAGTTGTTAAAGTTATATTGCCGGGCGTTAAAGCGACGCGGGCGCGTCGCAAAAACAATATGGCTTTATTGCCGTCCCGCTTGGAAGTGATCGCTCTGTCTTTCGTGGTAGATATTTAGAGACGCGAGCGCCTGGTGTTCGTCAAGGAAATGTCACGACAATTTTGTGACAATTTCCTGAATGAATAAAAAATGACTTAAAGATAGCACCATTTTAATAATTAATTATATTCCTCAATTCCTACCATTATCATTATGTCGCAACAAGGTGTCCTTCTACGAGTCGAGGACTATGGATCAACGTTGCGGCGCGCGTGTATGGTAAATTATGCGCGTGTCCTTCTTTGCGACTAAACAACAACGAATGGCGGCTACAGGTAAATTGGTGGTGCGAGAGCGTGTCTTTCCATTCGCTCCTCGCGCCCACGTGCGCGTTCCCCGTTGCAGCAGGTTTCAAAATATATGACCCACCAGCCGGCGGAACCGTCGAACCGGGTCCAGGCCCGCCGTTTTTGACAACAATTTCCACTTAGTGCCTCCGCGAGACATTTGAGACTCGAGAATTCTTGGGGAACCGAAAGCGTGATAGCTCTAAGATTGTACCGGATGGACAGCACAATCGAATCTCGCGACACTATGAAACAGTAACGTATCCTGCATCGTCAATTATTTCTGTTATACCTACTTATATATAGATTTTAGTTGACAATAATTTCAGGGTTAATGAAAAAAAAAAAAGTATGCAAAATTTCTCTTTCGCTAATTCAAATTTCTATTTAATTTTACCAGCAAAATAATGAAAAAGATTGTAAGAAAGCTTAATGGAAAAAAAATTAGAAGAACGTAAAGTTGATTTTAGAATGGACCTCTCTTTCTCTCTCTAGTCTCTTTTATTTTCCCTCAAATTATTTATTTATTTTCATTCACACCGTCGCGGCTCATTGAGAGTGTGAATAGGCGCCTCCCCGCGACGAATTATGCGAGGAGCGGCCAAGATGTTTATCATCCAAATGAATTCAGGAGCCAGAGGGGAGACGCGGCAAAGGGGGCGCGTGACTCCGATAGTCAGGACGGTGGTGAAAATGTTCGTTCAAGGTGTTGACACAACGGGAGCGCCGCGAGTGGAGGCGTCGCTACAAGCAAGCCTCATTCACACCTCCGCCTCTCTCGTTTCCTCTCTTCATCGCGATCCCTTTAACGTTAAGCCGAAGGCTCCTTCTGGCTATTCTCCTCAAACGGCGATGGTTCCCCGATACTGTTAGATTACATCTTCCAGTCGAGAAATTACTTGACCCTTGCGAATAAAATTGTAGACTTTACGTTGACTTGATAATTGTACGTTTTTAAGAGGATGTTATACGGCAAACATTATTCTAAATTACTATACATCTCGGTTTGATAATAATCGTCCGCTATGATATTGTAATTTTTCGTCTTTGTTGATTCTACTTTTATTTGCGTCGACAACAAAAGCGAAAAAGTGACATTAAAGCAGCAGTCGCAGATTAGCAAACAAATGCCCACATAATGCGCTTACTTTCATGAGCCACATCCGGTCGGCATCCGAAAAAACGACTGCTCGATGAACGCTCCTTTCCCCAGGAAGAGGAGAGGCGGATTACAAAGTTTAAAGAGCGTAAAAAAAAAAAAAAAAAAAAAAAAAGAAATTACGTGCGCGGTATTCGGACGGCCCTGGGACGGGCCGTACCTTTGAGACGTCGGCTGATTATTGGTCGTTAGGATCATTCGAAGCTCCCCGATCGATGAAATTAGCCGTATTTGTATGCTCGGCCAGAACAACGAAGGCACGAGAGGGGCTGAAGGGTGAGTAGGTGGAGAACGGTACGGGACCACCCAGCCCGTGTCGGCGGCGCGAGTGTTAGCATAACGCGTGGGCGCCATTCTTTTCTCTTTATCCTTCTCCATTGGCCTCCTCTCGCATCCCTATTCCGGATCGTCGCGACTTTGTGTCCACGCGAGCCTCGCCAGAGTTGGTTTTTTTTTTTTTTTTTTTTTTTTCGAGAATTACAATCACTGGGAGAACCTCGGTGTCGCTTCTATTATCTGTGTAATGACTTGTGAAATTAATATCGGAGAAGGCTATCGGCGCTTTAAGATCGTATGACATCGCGACACTCATACGTCTTCGATTGTATTTAAACGTAAAACGAATGGAATCCGGAGAGCCGACCCTGAGAGAACCGGAATCCAAGAGGGCCATTAGTGAAATAACATCTCCCGACGGGGAAGATCATTAATAAACGGCCGAGTCACGACGGTGTAACCGATCCGGCATTGTCTCACCGGATGAATGAATTAACCTCGTTCGTCGCGTCGGTCGAACAGGCGGCGGAAAGATTCACGGAGAACAAAAAAAAAAAAAAAAAAGAACTGTTTCCGCGTGGGGTGACGTGTCGCGATGCGATTATCCTACCGACAACTGCATTTCATATTGACTGCTCCCTCTCTGCCGGAAAGTGCAGACGGAAATCTCTCAGAGCTCGCGAGATCTCATGAATAATTCCGCGAACCGCAAAGAATAATCGATAACTTTCTAAAGAAATGCGTCACAGCCGGTGTCGGCAACGGGAACATTTCCCGCTACAAAGTTGTCACTTGCCAGTGGAGAAAACTTTGCGATTACACTTCCACGACAAGATCGAAAAAACGTATAGAAAGAGATAAACGTTCAACAAAAAGTTAAATATTAGTTTAAAAAAAAATTGTTTTCTCCTATTTTAAGTTAATCAAACGAAATGAAAGTTAATAAACGAAGAATATATCGAGCTTTATGTTATCACAAGTATTCAAATTTGTCTGTCTAATTTTTCTTTCCTCATAAATCCTAGCAGATTTTCAGCTGCTAAGCTGAAGGAGTATTCTCGACGTCAGGATAATATCGATACGATGCGAAATGTTAAATTACGCCAATTACGCGGGACACGCCCACAAAATTAATAATGACCGCTCAAGGCGGACCGATATTAAAATCGCGAGTCGGAGTAACTCGATGACAAGCGGCGATGGCGTCGATGGTGACGTACGCCAGGTGATAACGCGGCGCGAACCCGTAATGAGAAACGTCGTGACGGACGCGATTTCATACGCGGCTTGTGTCTTGGGCTTCGGTAGTACTCGGGCCTTTCGTAGGAGGATCATCTTAACGACCATCTAGATAGGTGACGGCGAAATGATCTGTAAGAAGACCGGTGGCGAATGATATCCTCGGGCGGCCATTAATCAAAGGACAGGAGCGCTAATGAACCTGCTGGAATCACGGACCGGAGAACTGTTCGGTTCCAGCTGCGCTCCTCCTCCTTAAGACCGCGCGCGTCTTCGAATCCGTGAAACCTCCCTGAGGGCGAACGAATCAACGGCTGGACAAATGAACGAGAGGGTTCGCGAGCGTCAAAGTGATTGAGGAGTTTACGGAAGGAAAGTTATATATTTGCTCGCCAACATATCTCGCATCTTCGTGCTTATCAACGAGAGATCATAGGTGCGAATAACGACACGCTGGAAGACGTATCTCGCGAATTTACATATTGCTTAACATATATATATATATATATATATTGCGTTTTCCATCAAACTGTCCCGAGAAAATTGCAAGTGCTCGCCTCAAATGGCCGATCGCGAAACGATTATTTTTATATTGGTAAAACTCCCAGAATGCTTTTTCTGCTCCTCGGTAGTACGCGTTTCATCGCAACTCGCGCACGTATACCGTCAATGTATGTATAACTCTAATAAATCGCAAGTCGTCATTATAGTTGTGGGGAGGGTGAATATCGCGATCGATTCAAAATTGCATAGAAGCTCGTTCGCTCGACACGCGCGCCAATTACCCGGTACGGTAGTAGATACGATAAGTCGCGCCTGCAATTTGCTTTGTATTATTTGCAGTATTGTTTTCTCCGAAATCCCTTTCTGTCTCCCTTCCTCTCCCGCGCACCCCCGCCTTCATCCCAATTACTCCACGCCCCCGGGGTAACCGATCTCCACCATTATCGGATGACACGACCCGGCGCTTTTATGTTTAATTGATATTTTTCGTAACTCTGTACCGCGAAAATCCAATAGAGAGGCATCCCGGTAAACAGATATAATTCCAGACTCGACATTGCTCTCGTTAAAATATTTCCGATGGAAAATATTCGCGTGCAGACTGATCGATTCAGATTTAAAAGCGGAATCGTTTGTGCGCCCCCTCCGATGAAGAACGAAGGCTTTCGATTAATTTCGACGTGAAAGTTCCATTACAAATATTTTAGCACGCCCCATCTGCAAAAGCATTTCCGTTGCAATTAAAAGTACCTTATCCTCGCGCTGTATAAATGCATATAAAAATTGTAAAATATCGCTATATATTCGTTGTTCTTTCATAAAACTGCTCGTGAAACTAAACGTAATAAACGTCGCGTTCTTTGTTTCCTACTCTATATCTTCCTTTTTCTCTGATTTATATCACGCTTGTCTCTATGCGCCGTCGTAAAAAGTTTGGAAACCAGATAACATCTAGAAAAGCGCATAAAACTGTAACCCACTTGACTGAAAATGCTCGTTCCTTTCCCGTTTTCATATACCGAATAATGTTTCCCTCACGAAAGAAAAGTCGAATGCATTTTTTTTTCCTCTATTCTCCCCTTCCGCTTCATTCTCGATTTATTGGAACGGCGCCTGTCCGGGAGTTACAAGCGCGATCCCCACCGCGGCGGCGAAAATGTTCAGCAAAATTAAATGAACAATTCGTTACGGGAAGTAACGACCTCGTGCATCGCAATGGCCTCCCTTTCTCCCTCGTGACCACAAGCGGTGGAATTCGTATAACGCAACTGTATTAATTAATCACTATTTATCTATCCCCCGAGATATACATTTTGGCTTTTCTTAAACGTTATCAGCCAGATCCGTACGCGCGAACTATTAGGATTACACGCACCAGATGCACAATACAAAACAAGAAAATTTATAGCAAGAAGGTAGATTGGAAGTTTTCTCGGAAAAAGAAAATAGGAGACGCATTTTTTTTTTTCCGGCGAATAAGAGCTATAAGTTTCCAAGGACACCCGCGGTCGACGTTTTGCGTAAATCGAAGAGAAAATTTTGTGGAATCGAAACTCAGGGAAAGGAAGAGAGAGAGAGAGAGACGAGAGCGGTTCAGAAAGGTCTAGAAAGGGCGATACGATCTCGTCTTAACGAACGTTTAACGACGACCGTGTGCGGGTTCCCGAGTGGCGCCAGGTCTGCGTTTCGCCGCGCAATCCGAGAACAGGAAAGGACCAATAAATTTCCCAAAAGTCAGTACAGAGCTATATATTTCGAGTGTTTTAACTCTAATGTGTCCGTAAAGCGAAAAAATATTAGCGCTAAATTTCCCGTAGGAACTGTTGCACGCAGTGTGGAATTTTTTTCAGGCAGCGCGGACGCTTTGAAAATTCTCTCTCATTAATGCCGACGTATATTTTTATATGTAGCGTGATTTACCGGAACCAAAAGTGTCTACGCGTGTCTGCCGTACGTATTTAAATATAAATGTATGTGGGTTTGAAAGAAATATAAATAATCGTGCTTTTATATTTCAGCAAATTGTTAAGATAAAACGCAATCTCTCGAAGAAAAAAGATCTCAAGGGAAAAGTTTCAACAGTTTACAAGTGTATACATATATATATGCAGATGTGAGTCGAAAATCATATTTCAAACCACGTTGAAAGCATAAATCATTTTTAAAGATGATTTACAATTAATTCTCGTTGAATGACACGTTCGCATACTGGAATATAATAATTTTCTTCTCCTAGTTGTAACACTTCTGCGGTGGTTACTATGTTTGACGTCACTTACAAATTAACAAGCCGACAAGTTTCACCGCAAGATTTACGACGGCGTCGTCGCGTTTTCGACCCTCGAGACGTAAATCTGGCTCGTAACGACGCAAAAAGGAGAGCGGATTCATTATTCATATCTAGCGGTTCCACAACGTGAAATACCGTGCGTACGTACGTACCTGCGATCTGGTCTCTCCCTCGAAAGCTTAAGAAGCGGAAGAAGACGAGTCGGGTCGAGGCAAAACGGGAGAAATGGTTCGGAACAAGACTGGGACTACAGCCAGCTCGTTAAGGTAAGACAACCGAGCCGATAGCGATCGGCTAATCTTCGCCAAGCCCTCGCTTAGGTCGCGTTTTTCTGTATCTTTGAGAGAGCGAGAAAGAGAGAGAGAGAGAGAGAGAGAGAAAGAGAGACAAATGTGAGCAGACTGTTTGCTCCTGGTCTCTTCAAGATAGCGTATATGTCAGGGCAATTAGAACAGACAATTAATTAATATTTCTTATGTTACTGTTGTTCTTATTAAAAGTGAAATGTGTGTTGTAGCACAACAGAAGATTTTATTTTTCCCGTAGTTATATTACTATAAAGATTTTGGCAGAGAATGTGACAAAAAAAAAAAAAAAAAAAAAAAAAAAAAAAAATTATTTAGTAGAATATAAAAATCTCAAAAATCTGGGAGAATTTTCTGGACGGATTCTGGAGGAATTCTGCGAGCAAGATAGACTTATTTATTCACTGTGTCGAATATCAAACGGATCGGACAATCGAGCGCCAACGGCGCCGTTAACGCCAGATTGAAAGATAACGCAGGTAGAAGAGGAAACAAACGAGAGAAGATTAAGAGGGTGCCGTTTAAATTCGAGGGTTCGCTTTCATAACAGCGATGCCGAAGGAAATGTCCGGTCTGTGTAGGAGGAGTCAGTTCGCGAAGCTGTCGACTTGGTGCGAATGACCAACACGTATGTATGCGTGTGTACGTGTACATGTGAATATAATAGCCGAGGCGACGGACCCACGAGCGGCGGTCGTTAACAAGCATTCGTAGTCGTATTAAAATGAAACCTGGATCCTTATCTGTACAGCGTGACACGATACGCGTAGCTCATGTGTTCTCCCCTTTTATATATAAAGTATTTTAAATATATTATATAATTATAATTAATGTATGTGTGTAATTTGTTTATATTTTTTTATAATTATATTAACATTGTATTAAATATTTTTTGTTTATAAATATACATTAAAATATTTTAGATAATTTTTTTTTCACCATCTTCGAGTTAATCTTTTAATTTTTCGCAATTTCTACAAATATTAGACTAACAAAATATCAAATGAAATTTCTATTCTAGCAAGGTATTTCATCAAAATTAAGAATATTGATAAAGAATATCGTCTCGTTGTTCGCTCTTGCATTTCTTGGATCGATTATAAGTGTATAGTTTCTTATAATTCAAAATTCATATTTCATCATTCAAGTTCTTCAAATTTGTATTCCTTGCCACTCAATATTTATATGCTCTTCAAGAGAAATTATATAATGTGTGGAACACCCAGTATACGACGACTCGCTCCGAAATGGCGTCTTTGTGCAATTAGAGTCTAAACTCGATTTAGCTCAGCAACGCAGCGATGTACACGACGTTTCAAAGCTCGCTACAAATGACAAAATCCGTCGACTCTGACACTGAAATATCAACGATGTCTCACAAATTCATCAGATACGGTATACCGTCACCACTACTCCTCCACACATTTCTCGGCAAAGCGTAGAATGCGACTCGCCGTACATACATTATAATAAAAAAAAAAAAAAAAATGTGATAAAAAAAGAGAAAAAAAAAAGAATAATCAAATGCGTAGGAAGATATAAACAAGTTCCACAAGTTTATAACTTGTACTCTACGAACTTGAAATTTCGCGATACAGATATAAGAAATCAAACTTACAAGAAAAGCTGAATTAATAAATTCGCAACGCTGATAGCAAAATATGTTGCTCGAGGTCTCGGAATATGTTTCCAATCATCACGCGCGACGGGCTAAGCTGAAATGGACAGGACGACGAGGTCGGAAGAAAAGATCGACAAGGATTTCGACAGGGCGCTCCGCATCCTCGATCGTTGTAAACGACGTGGTTTGCGACGTGGCCGGTTGGCTCAGACGGGCGTAGCATGTACGAACCACAAACAATGGCTTTGTTTCCACGCGCAAAACGTGATACAACTGTAAAGTAACAAATATCTCGGCGTAGATCGACACGCGATCCGTCCGATGCGTTTAGAGCTGGTTCTCATATAGGGAAGCACGCGCGCAAACGTGCGTGCGTGCGTGCGTGCGTGCATGTATGCGTGTGTACGTGTGTGTCTGCTATTGCGCGTTTATAGGAACGCCAGGGGCTCCTCACTTTTAGCGACTGTCATTATATGCGGGTTGTCTGCCTCTAGCAACACCACGACTCTTTACGAATTCAAAGCGGGAAGGGAGAGAAAAAGAGAGAAAGAGAGAGAGAGAGAGAGAGAGAGAGAGAGAGAGAGAGAGAGAGAGAGAGAAAGGGAGAGAGAGATAGCGAGACCTGTATTAAGTATTTAGTTACGCGAAGAATCTCCATAATGAGCTCCGCTTACTAATTGCACGAGGATGGTGGGTCTGTGTTTGTGTAGGTATGCGTGTGCTGTACGATGTGTGCATTTTGTACACGAACTCTTCCATCTCGCGTACGAGACGCGGTCGATCCGAAAGTGGCGCGGCGCCGCCATATCGTCCCGGCGATTTCATGCAGATTAATTCTAGGCAAGATTCCAAATTCAATGAGACGCCAGCGGTAAATCCCGACGGCTAATGATTCCGCCTTTTGATCGCTACTATGCATCGGCGATGATGTACGGACTCGTAATGGAATCAAAGTCGGAGCGCGATTCGCATTCGCGCGATGCACCTGCGATATGTGTAGCGATAAAACGCTTACACGTATAAATGCTGCTTAATTATACGTATATATATCCTTTAAATGTATGCTATTCATATATAGCACACCATTAATCATACACGCTGCATTAAACCTATGTCATTACACCGCGTGTATCAGATAGACATTCTTTGTACTGTAATGCAACTAAAGAGTTTATGTTTATTAGATTACATCTGTTCGCACAGACTTTCATAAAATGATACCGCAGACATAACGTAATAACGACAGTGTCAGATAAGCATCTCTTTTTTTTTTCTTTCTCTCTTCTCAAATATCTACGATCTCGAGATATAAAAAACGTTCTTAATGAGACAATACGGCGTATATGGACAAAGAAAAAAAAAAAAAATAATTCATCGTTTAATCAAGGATTCCATAAATTGTCAAGATTAATGGTATCAACTACGATGAAGCAAACGCGTACTTTTTTTTCAGTAACAAATTCAAGAAGAAGTGCAGGCAAGCGTCACATCGTCGTCGACAACGTTGTCGCTGTCACGAATCCGTGGAAGGACTCGAATTCCAAACGGAAAAGGCGTACCGGATGTTTGGGCTCGCCACTTTAAGGACATGCGGCTGGACAGATAGTCATCGGTCTTGAAGCTAATTAGCGGCGCGCAGCGCGAACAAGCAGGACAACAGGGGGACATGAAGACGGGGAAAAGGGGAGGGGGGAGGGAAGAGGAGGCAAAGGAAGGAAGGGAGAAACTTGACGCGCCAAGGAGAGTGACGGATATATGAAAAGGGCAAAAGAAGAGTGTAAAGTGTATCCCCCCGCGCGATGTGAACGCCCTGCGTGCCCCTGTCTTTTTCTCCTCCTCGTCTTCCCCCTGGACGTGCCGGGCTGCGCTGGGAGTGCACGATCGACGAGCGCACGTCACGAACGATTTCGCGGGTAGATATCGTCGAGGCCGACGTTATTCGTCGTTCCTCGTTATTACGCGCATAATTTCTCGGAACCTCGCTCAAGGCGCGGTAAAATTATGCGCGGATCGCAGAGCCTGCCGTGTGCGTGCCGGGTATCCCCGACACGGGTGTACGCGTTACAATGTATCGGTACACCTGTACTACAACATTAATCACGTGGTACGGGACATTCCTGTCACGATGTATACCAGACATTATTCGCGCGAGACGAACGGGGAAAGGCGCCAGGATTATTCGAGAAATATTTAAATTAGACTCGCTTATCGCGTGTCGGCTTATATACAACGCCTTGCGCCTTGATTACAGATCCCGCGCCCGTTTACTAGAACGCGGATGATCCCGCGCGATCATGCGATCGTGTCTTTATCGGTGGGACCAGCGATATTAATGTTAAGTGTGTACCAATCCGCTAATTTATCGGCCGAAACGAGTTTGGGGCACTTTTTATCGTGATAGCGATTAGCGATGACGAAAGTATCTTATAATCGGTGACAGATAAAACAAATTATGGCGTGACATATCTCAGCGACTTATTTTCGTAGACATAAAATGAGTAAATAAAACGTGATTTTTTTTATCAAGAAGAAATACGAATACATCAAATACATTTTGAAGAATTTTGTTGGAAATTTTTGGAATAAAAAAGTTTCGTTATATCATCGGCGATGTCATCGGTGTTGTCGTAGCTCGTGTGTTTATTTATTTTTTTTTTTTCAAAAGATTCAGATCAAACGGTAAGCGGTCAGAAAAAACCGACCGAATCGTTTTTGAAGAACAAACTAGCAAATCGGTCGATCTGTACAATGGAAAAAATGAAACTCTAATAAAAGGGACCCTGGTCGAAAAGAGAACCGAGAAACGGAGGCTCATAAAAAAGATACTAACGTCACGCAAGATGATCCCATGTCGAGATGACGACGCCCTGGCGCCCTGATTCTCGACACCTTTGACAGCGCTCCATAAAACCTATACTCGCAGCTAAAATATACGTATCTCGGGCAGGTTTGATTTTTTTTTTACCTGCGTGTGAATCGAGAAAAGACCGCAGTTGCTTCCTACAGTTGCAAGCGATAATGTTTCGATTTAAACGAGAGTCATTATTTATCGGGATCGTAAACTTCGATTTAATTTGCGCATTACATGTAAGTTCGAAAAGAGAATGTTTTAATATTTTGTGATCTGACAAGTCTGAGACGTATCCGTCAAAGATAATGCTTCAGTATCGCCTAATGATCCTTAATCATCGTAAAGCCATCTTTGACACGCGTGAGATAAATTTAATAGTAAGCATTAAACAAGCGAACGGGAATATATCTCAGCCGTGTATGTTCTACACTTCAAAGCACACACGGCCCATAGAGAAGCGGGACAGGTCGTTTGGTAAATCGTGCCGTGAGAATAAATGGTCTCCGCGAGTCAAATCCGAGACGCAACCATCTCGCCTTCTCTTTCTCTCCGACCGAGCGCCCATTCGCGGAGAAGTACGTCGAATAATAAGAATGCAATTACAAAATTAAACGAGATCCCTATAAATACACGTTGGTAAAACGAACGGCGTCGAGGAAAAGAGGAGAAAGAGAGAGGGAGATAAGAGAATCGCGAAACGCGGGGAGGCGGAAGAAGGAACGGTTAATTTGTTGTGCATCAGCAGCACCGGCAGCTACGAAGACAAGCTACGCCGAGAGGTACCGGGGCCGTACTAAGAAAATAACTAGAGATAATTACGCGCATAAATCAGAGTGTTAATATTCGGGGGCGTAGGTAGGAGGCGCACAGGTAGATAAATTCGCCTATAGGTAGAGGTAGGACTCGTGGATATATACATGAAGGAAAAAGAGAAAGGGGAAGGGAGAGAGAGAAAGAGAGAGAGACAGAGAGTGAACGTTAGACGGGGAGGGTGAAAGAGAGAGAGAGAGGAATAATGCCAACTTTGGATCGGTAGATCATTCGTGTCCGTTGGATACGCCTCCTTGTTAGTCTGGGTTTACTTAGTCCTTCGACGCTCCTACGACGTGCGTTACGCCCGCTAATAGCCCACCGGTAACGAACTACCGTCGGCCTTTTTTGAGGACCTTTTAAGCGAAAACGCGTTTCTCCTCTCGCGCGCTGCCTCTTATCGATCATGGCCGTCATCGCGAGAAAGGATCGCCTCTCGGTGGAGAGTCTCTGAAAGCGAATTCCTTCCCACGTTCGCCAGACGGAAGGATACGCGCCACTTAAAGAGTAGTCCTTAGGGCGATATTCGTAATTTATCGGCCGCAAATGAAAGTGCTCGCACTTGGGAGCTAATTTGCTCGGGAGTCTGCGCGCGAATTATTATTTCCAATCAAATCATTTTCGATGTCGCTCGACAAGGACGAAGGTTCGTGCGGCATCGAAATTTTTCCCGACCGGTGGTGACCGACAGTGGCGAAAGAAAACAACGATAACAACCGGGTGAAGAAGGAAAGAAGAGCGCACGGTGGCGTTGAAACGCTCATAACAGGTGGACCGATACTCAGCTCCGAGATACATCTTCGAGGTGGGCGGTCCCGCACTCCTTAAATCAGCCCGCGGCCACACCATAACATTAAGCTCACCTTCTCCTCCTCCTCCTCCTCCTGCTCCTCTCACGGCACTCTCTCATCTCCGGCCGTTTATTTGTTTGCTTAGAGCAAGTAATTAGAATCCGATACAAATGGTTATTATTTATCGGCATGGAGAGAGGGTGAACGAGAGCCGACCGCGAGAGAGACCTGTACGAATGCACGAACGGAACGAACGGGGTATACCTCCTGATTGCCTGGCGTTATTAAACCGAGAGATACCACGAGATAAATACACGGAGGCCAAACCCGCAAATACCGGTCGCTATATAATATTGCCCGGGCGATCGCCTCGCTAACAGCTTTTATTCGTGAGCGACGCAGAACTCAATTATTACAGTGTTGTCCTCCGCGAATAATGCTATTAATAATTTGTTACGTTTTATAAATATCTATCATCGCTCGTTTATACCGGAATTTTTTTCAATCTCGCTCATAACTTTAGCAAATCGCTTAACGTAAAATCAATTTTAATAACTATTCGGTCTCTAAGGAATGGGAAATGAGAAAGATGCGGGTTACGAGATAAACAAAGCGATCCACGACAGTTGCAGCTGTCGAAATAGTATAAAAGCGGGTTTCGTGGAAATAAACATAATGGGGTTCCTCAATCGAACAGCCGCGCGTCACGTTAATAAAACCGACAATGCAACGGTCTTGTATTTCCGAGGAACGCACGCGCTACTCACAGAAGCGAATCTATCGCGATGCCAGACGCGTCCGTTAATAAAGCATAATGAGCAAGTATACTGCGACGATGATGACGATGATGTACACCCGACCTACAGAATACAATGCCGTCCGCGACGTTTCGAAGTCACGAATCACGCTTGAAAAAAATAAAGGACAAAGAAAGGAGAAAATGACCACATCACGACTGTAACAGACAAGAAAAGATGTAACGCGTCGAATAAAAATGTGCGATTATTTTTTTTTATCTGAAAAAATACAGAATCAAAAGAGTTGAATTCTTTTATAAATTCTGCAAACTCGCGTTTTTAAATTTTCTTTTTAACATTACAATCAAATATCTGATTGATTTGCTCGCAACAAGATCCTTGCGAGCAATGTCTAATTCTATAATTAATCGAATATCGAATAATCGTCCGATTTATTTATTCCGAAGGGGGATAGAGATACGCTGGGGGTAACGTTGATTAGCTTCGGTGTTGATTTAATTACCGGGAGAGTAATTGGCATGCCTACTGACGATCCCGTTCCCTCTCGACTCTCTCCTCCCCTTTCTTCCCCCGGCACCCCGTGTCGCTTACTTCACCCAGCTCTCCAACACCCTATCGAGTCACACCCTCTCCGGCCCAAACTCTGTTGCATATTCATCGATGATAGATTATTATATGTCTACGTGCACACGAAGACTCAGCGTAGGAACAATCGGTCTTGTACAATATGTATTTGATACATAATAGATTTACAAATTAAAATTTAAGCGATCAACGCGACAATTTGGCAGGCACTCGCTTTATATGTTAATCTCCCTCGAGACGAAAAATTACCAACGCTCGAGTTTGTTTTTTTTTTTTTCGCTTTCCGAGTATCGTAAATTGGTTCATTCGCCTGGTTTATGCGTGTGTTTTGCGGAGAAGGTATGGCGCGAATGAAAAAAAAAAAAAAAACAACAGAAAAACAAACAACGACAGAGCGGTTCGTTGCCAATTTCCGCGAGTCCGAGACACGTCGCAAAAAGGTCCGCGGACGATTTGGGTTCGCTACGGACGTATATAGGCAAGCGTATATCGCGGCGATGTTATCCGCAAACACGCGGGTTCGGCCAATTTATCCCAAGGGATGAGGCCGACGTGGCCCGGCCGGTGGTGGGTGTGGGGCAGCCTTGTCCAGCGGAATGAATTCAGCACGCAGCCCCTGTGCGGTCGAGCCGCCTCTCCTACCCCTTTTGCCGACCATCTCCAACCACCGTGCAACGTCCCCACCTTTTGATCACTTCACCCTCTCGTCCGCCCCTTCCTCTTTCTCGTTCAGTGCTCGCGCGTTAAGGTTGCTTCAGATAGGAAAAACATGTGACAAGAGAAGAGACGTTAACGCGCAGCTCGCTTCGATTATAAAATTATTATGATGAGTCAGTAAAATTGTACTGACATTTGATTAATTAATTAATTTTAAAAATATTATCTTTCGTTACTTTTTTTACATTCAATTATATTTCCTCACAGTTAATTATCACTGATGCAGAAATGTACGAAATACTTAATTAAATTTTTATGCGAGCTTCACTTTGACACAATACCTACGGTATCTCGTTGAAGGGATGCTACTTCGTGGAACGGCTTGACAGACGGCGATTTATAATCGATACAAGTGGTGTGAATGGCCCTTTAACCCATCCGCTACCATCCGCCACTCCTGATCCGCTCCACATATCGCTAGCACGGTATACAACGGCCGCCTGATTGCCACGGGGGCTCTTAGATTTATTGACCTGTCAATGGCGGCGCGCGAAAACGGCGAATTTACAACGCCGCAGGTGTTAAGTTCTGCCGTGCGTGTAATAACGGTCTGATCCCCAGGCCTTACGGTAAGCCACACACCGTAATTATATATTTTCGAACCTCTCGCCCGCTACCTTTGCCATTATCACCCGAAGTGGCATAGCCGTAATTAAATGAGATCCATTGCGCGTGAGCGATAAAAAGCCGATAAATGTCGCCCGAATGTAAAAAATTTTTGCATGCAACGCGTGCTACAAATACTCATTTCTTCTGCACGAGAATGTGGTGTTTTCTCTTTTGCCTAGATACAGTTATAACTAATAATATTTTTGTCTCCATTTAAAGAGATGAAGAACAGTTCAGGCATGATTTGTATTCGTAATTAAAAACGACGGGGGTTTTCGATATCCTAGTTAAAAATGTTTCGTGTTATCGCTCGTCATAGAGTTCCACGAATACTCGCGAAATGATTTACGACTAAAGTCAGAGCGAAATGATAGACTCTTACCTTGAGTTTGGTGAGACGAGGTTCCTCGGCCGCGAGCTTCGCCAACGCCTGGTAGTTCCCCTGCGCTGCCCTGACCAACCATTCCCGCGATTTTCCATCCAGTTGCTTTAAGGAAACATCGATCGATGATTATTAGCAATTAATAGCGCGAGAGGTCGATCGACGGAGGATCGATCGACAACGCGCGCAAGATCGAGCGAGGCCCGTCCGATTGAGAGCGGGCGAATTTTAATTAAGATCCCTGGCCACGATCCTGGCATGCATTCATCAAGGTGCACGTCCAACCACGGAGAGGGAATTATGCCCCGTACAGCTCTCTCATCGGATTGGCGCGCACAATAATCGCGATCTGCGGTGGATGATGAACTTACCGAGGCAACGGAAGCGCTGTCATCCTCGTCGGTGCCCTGTGGAGAAAAGAAGAGAGAGAGAGAGGGGTTAGAGATCCGTCGAAAAATCAACATTACGCGCTACGTCACGCGGACGATCACGCGCGCAATGCGGCGAAAACCGGTCCTCTGTATATGGCATTGGCGTTGGTTGCACTCCGGCGAGTGCACCAACGTGTGTGTGTGTGTGTGTGTGTGTGTTGTGAGGCTGACGAGAGAGAAAGAGAGGAAGGAGGAACGACAGGGAGAAGAAAATGCGTGAGCGCAGCGGGAGGCCACCGCGCGCGCTTTGCCCATCAGATTGATATACGGATCCAATAATTGATTCTCCGACGCGAGACCTTGGGAGGCTGGCTGAGTGGCTGGCTGACTCGGCCGCACGCACTTACGCAATTCCCGCCGTCCCATTTCGGAAACGTTGTTCCTCACCTTTTCCCTCGACGCTCGGCAAATCGAACGATTCTCGATCACGATTATCAAAATGACGGGGCACATAAAAGCACACTTGAGATACTCGCGATAAAATTCTTATCGTATTATACGATATATTCTTGGCATTGCTTACAATTTGTTCGAGTAAATTCTCCATGTGTTTTATCCTAAAATCGCGAATAACGCTTTGTAACGAGAAGCTCGTCATTTAATCACGTTCGCGTATACCAATCTCCGGCGCAACGTTCCACGTTATACACGTAATACCATGATAGAGGATGACGCCAACGACGGAGGTGGCGGCTGTGGAGGAGCGGAAAGGGTTCTCTCCCGATCCCAGGAACGCTAAACGACTACTCATCCCTGTTAAACTGTTTGTATTTTCACTCGTCACGACCACGTCGGTTGTTCGAGGTGCTCATATCGACACTCGGCCCCGAATCGATCGTGACTCTTCATAAATTACCGGTACCGTCCGCGCGAGAGATGCGCACTTTGGCCGAGTCATCATTAGCCGGCCACGATATATCTCTATCCATCGACAACATCACGCGTGTCCTTAAGTGAAATCACGTTTTGAAGGACGCGCGAGATGAGTACGTCCCGACATTCCGAAGTTAATCCAATTTCCCCCTCCGCCGCGCCGCTCATGTCGAAAGGAGAATCGACTGCTACGTCGTGTCGCCCGAGAGCTTTCAAAGATCTCTTCCGGAAATTCCATCTCTTTTCGAAATGATAGTCACTGACCCCCCGTCGCGTCAGGTGATGCATCGAGGTGCGTTCCCAGCTTTCGTGCTCGCTACGTGTGCTCTCGCAAACACGCCTGTACGCGTGCGAATGTACAGATGCACGCCGATAGGACGGACTTTGTTATACGCATGCATCGGAGAGGCCATACTTCATCAGCGACGCAACAATTGTACTCGCGACAAAAAGACATTACGGCCTGGCGGAAACGAAAAGACGGGGTTGAATTAATATTTAATTTCAACCTCTTTCATGATACCGTGAAACTGTATTACTTAATAATATCCGTATGTGACTGAATGAAAAATGCACCCGCTTTTTATTTCTCTCGCATAAAATACATAAGAGCACCTGGTAAAGGAATATGTAGAGATTCTCGATTATTAATGAAGTATATATAAGAATATGTAGAAAGAGAGAATCACAATTCTCAAAAATTCTTTCCCGCATATGTTTCAAGATTAATATGCAAATTGTCGCAAAATTATGCAAGCAACGAGAATCCGGCTGGATTCGTCGACATTTCACCAAGAGCCAAAGAGTTTTCGAGGAGAAAGATTCTGATGCTCAAGAGACTGAAAAATCTCGAAAGATATAGATGTATGCGATCATATGGTATCCTGTACGTGCGCGAATCGCTGATTGATTTTTAAGCAATTGCGTGATACATGCGACAATCTTGGATGAGATGCGTCGGAGGGAGACGCAGAGACACTGGTTCGCTCGTATCTCGGGGCTATCCCGGAGATATGCAAATATTCTCATCCTTCCGTGGCGCGAGAGGTCTCCATGAACGATCAGACAAACGGGCCAGTCAGCGACGGCGCACATGGACCATAATGGCGCGGTTATCAGATAAGCTTATAAGACTCGGGTAATCGTAATAGCATCGCGATGGCGATTTCTCCAGGTCCATCGCGGATGAACGGCAGATGAACGAGAAGAAGCGAGTCGCCCCTCTACTCTTCCCACCGCTGGCCTCTTTCGCCGAGTCATTGTTCCGCCGTAATTAATATTTTAATTGAGAACAGCGGGAATTAATTAACGCAACAGGCCTGTTAAAGTTCTTCGCCCGCGAACCGATCAATCGCGAGCCACTTGTCAGGATCAAGTTTTAATTCGCCCTCTTACTCGTCTCTTAATATCTCTATCAGAGGTAAAACGATCGAGAAAACGGATACGATTCGCGAAAAGAAGAATAATGACGAGTAAATTGCCAGCAAGCCTTATCGAAAAGAAGGTAAATAATTTGTCCGTTAATCGAATATTAACAAATTATACTCTTCTACCGAAGATAATCCGGATATCTGACAGTAAATATTTCACCGTAACAGCGGATATATGTACGCGCAGATGTATGGACGTGCTCGTATATCACGTTCGTAATCGGATAAAAAGCTAACGGACGCGAGACGCATACAAGCCGCGTAATCACTTACGATGTGATCCTAGCACGAGCGAGCAAGCCAAGTATCATAGAAATGGATACAAAGGGACCATCAGCAGGCACGGTAACGAGCCGGCCGACCTCCCCAACCCCTCTCCAACCCCTTTCCCTCTTCCCATACATCCATATCTCCCATTGTTATCGCTCTTCGTAGCGCATCAGCGCCGACTCAAAAACACGCTCGCCCGGCAGTTAAGCCACGTACATTCGCGCGTCTAATTCCGCCGAATGTGGCCAGCGGCAGGTACTCAACTACTCAGTGGGCATGCACGTGCTTACTCGCGCCCTCCTGCTATCTCTGTCTCCCTTCTGTCGCTTCTCTCGAACAATAAAAGGAATACGGGATGTAAAGCGGATAGCGAACGCGCGCTTCTCGTCGGGGTGGAAACGTTTTAATAAGCAGACGTGCGCCGCGGCCCTCCGAGGGGGCGTATAAATATATTCGGTTGCTCTAACGGCGCGCGAGCGACTCATCGCGAAAGAGAGAAAGAGAAAGAGAGACGTGAGAGAGACTACGGGGTGCATACCGGGAGCGGATATATCGGCGAGATGGTGAAGGGATAGAACGAGGGAGGGGGCAGACGTGGTAGAACGAGAGGCAAAACATGTTGCGGCACGAGCTGCCTCGAGAGCTCCGCGGAATTAGCTTTATTATAACCTGGGGGCCATCCATACACGCCTAACAGCGCACGAACATTCGCCGGCCAATAAGCCAAATGCTAACCAAACATTTTCGCGACTCGGCGCACCCTACAATTCATCCACCTCCTCGTGCCCCTCCCTGACCACCCCAACCGCGCCGAAAAGTCCGGCAAGAAGGATCGATTCTGATTAAAGCGGGATGTGTATTTAATGCGGTCGATGAGACGCAAGTCATGTGTTTAATTCTCCGCCGACAGACACCGGGTCACCTGTGATCACCTATATCTTAAGGATGTTTTATAAATTAAAATTTTGTGATAATTCAAATAAATATATTATATATTCTTTTTAGAATATATTTATTATATATATTTAAAATTAAATATATAGTATATATATAACATAATATATATAAAATATATTATATAATGTTTACATACTATATAAAATATAATTAAATACATATATGTATATAGTATATTAAAATTAAAATTCATATTATACAAGTATATAATTTCTATTCGGGATATATATAAAAGAAATTTTGTTATAGGTTAAAATTACGCGACTATCATGTCATTCATGTCATCCAAGAGTTAATGCCTCGTTCACACATTGAATAAAACAAGCCACGTTGCGAAAAAAATGTCAACGCTTTTATTTCAACGCTTCGACAAATGTTAAATTCATAATTTGTTAATTATTCTTCATGTTTCCGTCTAGGACACGCTAGATTATAATACGATATGCATCGCACATCTTTTTCGCGGTTGCAGATGAATCCTGCTATCTGTCCAACGACCCTTCTCCCCTTTCTCCCGTGAGGAGGAAGTTTTCTGGCCGCGGCAGCGCCGTGAAACGATTAGGCCCCGGATTAGTCGAGCGCGCGAGATCGATTATGCGATCCTGCGGATAACATTGGCCTGATTTATTCCCCTAATGGGCGTTCGCGCATTCATTTCGAGGCCGTGCGAGGCAATTCCACGGGGCTTCGTCGGATGGCGGTGCCCGTCCTGCCGCTGACAGGAAAACTCTCGCTGGGTGATTCAGCGTTCGGTTCGGCGACGCCTCCCAACGACCACCATAATGCCTACCTATCTCGGGTATACCCACCTACCTAGCGCCATTTCCATCGTCGGGGATCATAATCCAAAGGTTCAGTCGCGGGCCGAATGAAATCGCGTCGAAATACGACGACGAGATGCCCGGTACGACGTTCCGACCCTTGTTCTAATCATGTCGCTCGTTCTCTCGTTCATCCGAAAATTTAAATCGATCCATCGATATAATCGGGTTGCAAAGAAAAAGATAATCTGTATTTCGCAATTTGATAGCGAGTACTTTTCATGTGAAATACTTTGTTTTATCGAAACGGTTTATCGAAATACAAAGTAAAATACGATGTAAAATGATAAAATGATAAAACGACGCGGTGCGAAAGTATTTTTCACTAAATTCAGATTCTCGAGCTTGAAATCGGTTCGCGTAAAATTAATTCTCGTCGACGGATGAATCTCGCGAGCGTAATCACGCGAGCGTAATCACGCGAGCGGCGACAAGTCGGCGTCGCGCGATTACACGATGGTCGGGGAAATTAGCGTTCGCGGACGATTATTATCTCGCGCGATAACGGCGTATGAGAGGTGTATGATTCATAACCCGCGGCCTCGTATTTTCGCGGGTGGCACACGTCGAATTTGGTCCGGATGGGCCAAACACGGGGCATCGACACCGCAACGCGCGCTCACTCTCGCACAATCAGTCCTCTCCCTCCCCCTCCCTTCCAGCCCCCCACCGACCCTTTCGTTGACAGGATTATATTCGTACGTACCTACGTACCGTGTTCCTCGGTGTACCTCGGTCCCGCAAATACGCGTCGCGCGATCATATTCCCGTTGGATAATAAATTTACCGCGGTGCTCGAGCACACGGTTCTGTCGCCACGCGATTGTTCCGCCGACAAATGTCACAGTTTCGAGGGGGTT
Source organism: Anoplolepis gracilipes (assembly GCF_047496725.1). NCBI lineage: Eukaryota > Metazoa > Arthropoda > Insecta > Hymenoptera > Formicidae > Anoplolepis > Anoplolepis gracilipes. Next base: position 6,723,934 of record NC_132971.1, on the reverse strand, counting down.
CCAACGGTAAGCGCCACATAATCGGCACGACGTTTGCTTTCTGAATTACAATAGCACGATTAAGAGTGCGATAGCCTCGACATGTATAATATATTCAGATACACTCTCAGAAAAATTTATTATGTATCATCCAAACGCGATTATTAATTATTATTTATTAATATATTTATTAATATATTTATTAATATTCCATTTGATATATACTGTAATAAATATAACCTGAATAATGTATAATGATGAATAAGTCTGATGATAAAATATTTACGGGAAACACTAAACCGACAGTGTGTTGACATAAAGTATAATAGAGTGCTGCCGGACAAAAGAAATCTTAATAACCGATGTGTTGACGCGATAGAACCGTCATAAAATTAACTTCTCGAAAAAAGTACCGTTTTACGAAATAACTGAGCGTGACGAAAGCGTGTTATTCTACGCCGGTATTGCGTAATAGTTAGAGTACGATCATCGAGTAGATATTATTGTTGCGTATCGCGTGGCTAACGAGAAAATTAAAACACATTAAAAACAAAGTTTATACATTACGTATTTGTATACCGATCGACATTCAACGAGGCAAACTATCGATGCTTTTCTTACGCTAGAGAACATTTACAGACATTATATTAGGTATTAGGTATATCGTAAATGCCAAAAAGAATATGTTCGATTCGATGAAGAAGCGAGCAGTGTTGGCGTGGCTCTATTGTAGTCTTCCTCGAGGAAGGTCGAGCTTAGCTGCCTGCGCGGTTTCGTCCCCTAACGAGTTTATCGCATCCTCTTTAACGTTATTAACACGGGCTAACGAACTGGAAGCGCCGAGTCATCCAGGTTCTATACCGAACCACGATGGTTCCGGCCAGGTATACACACCTGTACACGCGTGTCTGATCTTTACAAGGGCATGTGTGTATGTGTACGCAAGCTTGTAAGTGCAGGGAGAGAGGCGGCGGATGGGTTACGTGTATAAGGTGGGATAAAGGTACGTATAGATACACAGCCTGGCCTGTCTGTGCGGCCCTGATACCCGAGTCTCTGGGCTAATTCCGAGGTGTAATCTACGGGTACCATCTCAATGGATTAGCATATAGATAGCGAGGATGGACTGACCGTATATATGCGTACCTAGGCCACGGGGAGAGAACGCGGGCATGTCCGTTTTGGTCCCGTGTCCTCTGTGCGTAAAGGGTTCAGGTGTTGCAGCTACGTCCTCGCGCAATTGCTAGGAATAAATTCCGAACGTCTCTTATGTACGGCCGTGTTAAAAAAGAAAAAAAAAATTGACGTCAATTAAGACCGATACAATGCAGCGATAATAAATAACAAGAGACTTCTAGCCGACGAGAAAATTGTTCTCCTGTTTTAAACATTACAAGCTCGTAAAAAAATAACGATATTGCTTTCAAGCTACGTAATAAATTTTTCCATTGATAATTTTAAAAATATTTATCGTATCCTTCAAGTTGTTTTCGAGTTACTCGCGCAATTCGGCCGATCGAAAAATGAGCAGACTCTGGTCGGACAGAAAGAAAGAGAGAAAAAGAGACGTGTCAGTTTTTTTTCTGTGGAGACTTCCGTCTTGGAGATCATCGGAGGATAAGAAGCATCATCGACGCTGATGGCAGCGGACGCTGAGTTACAAGAGGGGGCGGACGGGCCGCGGACCCGGGGCATTTCGCCCGAGGTGATTCGGTCGCGAGGTAATTTGTGCTCACAGCGGGGCTGAGCAAACACGCGCGGCGGGGGTGCCTCGAAAAATTAAATAACTCGATGACTGGTCACATTCTCGAACGCGCATACAGCGGCACATACAGCTCTCGGCAAGCGAACGTGCATATATACATACATACATGCACATACGTACGTCGACGGTGCCAAGATGTCCGCGCAGAGAAGGGCGCCTCTCTGCTGAATGACGTGGCCCTCTATTGTTCCTTCTCTCTCTTTCTCTCTACCTTCGTCTCCGCATCGCAAACGGTGCCCTCGGACGGAACTGGTCCCGGGGGAACACACCGTCGGGCCTTGTGCGGCCTAGAACGGTCCCAGGACTGTGCCCAGGGAGCCAGCGCCGGCCTCCCGCGGACTTATGAATACAAATAGCCGCTCACTGCGCGAGTCAGATCCCTGATAAGGTACGCTCCTGGCTTACCGTACCATCGCGCGGCATGAAGTACGAGCTTAGGACCTTGCAGAGCCCGTATGACCGTTTAACAGGCAGATTATCTTCGCGACGGAAGAGGATACGGATCGATCAGTACAGACCGCAAATTGATCTTTAATCAAAGGAACATTGAAATATCGCGGAGCCGCGCAAGTAATGCATAAGTTAAAGAACAAAATTTTAAAGAGATTTTATTTAGATAGAACGAAAAAAACGCATTTAACCGGATTGCATTCGCGTGCAGAGACAATAAGATATTTTTGGAAAGCAAAGTAAACACGAGTCATTTCTCCGAAGAAAATTGACAAGATTATTAGAATTATTTTTTTTTTCTATTATATTGAAAAAGTTGAAAAATTCAATTTTATACTTATTAAAGATTCCATAACTTGTAGGGAACGAAAAAATGCGAAAAAGAAAACGACCAGACGATAATTCAAAAATTTCAATCCCACGATTGGACCACCAGGGAGAATCTCATGACCCGGAAGGGCGGCGTCCTGTCCGTCGCTGCCGTGACAGTCACAATGAGTCAGTTTTCGGTATAGTCTGGGACTGTCACTACGGGAGACGAGACTCCCGCGGATGAATACCGGAGTGCTGCCATTCATCGAGAGGATGCCAGGCAACGAAGAAGGTAATCAACGAAGCTGATTTAGTATAAGCGTCTTGAAAAAAAAAATCTCATGTTATCCGCCGTGCGATCTTTTTCCAGAAGATGCGACGGTTGATGGATTAACCTAAGACCAGAAGCTCGAGTCGGTACGAAAACGTGATGGACGATAGGAATTATGAGAAAGCAACGAGTACAATCCATTGTAAACCGTTCGCCATTTCTCCTCTGTGCGTGCCTTTACGCCGTATAGCGGTATCTGTGTGCCCTACCTATTACCACATAAAGGCCCAAAGAATTCTGGCGGAAGTAGAAGGCGAGGCAGAGCGAGGCGTCGCAGCCGCTGAGCAAACAAATTTAATGTGCGTGCATAACGACACCAATTTAAATGATAATGCGCGCTGTGTGTGCCTTCAAGATTAACTCGTAATAGACTCGGAATAAATGTCGGCGGACCTGTTGGAGGTGTATCTAGTCGCCCCGCTACACGCGGGAACAGTGGGTGCTAACTACTCCTGTAGACAAGCTTGTTTATATTGGTACGCGCCGCGCGGCACGAAACTTAAGCGTGAATTTATATAATACGCATCTGGTGCCAAGAAAATTGGTGTCGCTGCCGGATCACGTCACAGTCCGCTTCTTTAAATCTCTCAACATCGTTATTAACGCGATGAATCATCGATCGCGCGCAACCCGCAATTATCCGACCGGTTATTAAATCATACCGGTGATATTTAATTATCGTTGGACGAGGTGTTGCGTCCGTACATATTAGCGCTGTGTCATAATTTACTCGATTATGCGCGAAATATTCGATAGCATTCTGGATAATCCTTTGCGCTATCCCTCTCGCAAATGACCGATTTTCTCGTGATTATGTAAACGCGCGCAAAAAAAAAAAAAAAAAAAAAAAAGAAAAAGTATTCATTGCAAAAGAGCAAAGACACCTCATCAGTTAGATCAATAAATTCCAACGGTAATGAACGGACTTATCTTACAGTCGCTTATCGACTTGGCACTCTTGCCCAAGTGGATTTGCCTAATTAAAGGAACAAGATGTAAACGATTTTATTTCCATCACGGTTCGTGCTATCTGCCGTCCACTTGGAACGAATAAATGGATTCCTCTGTATCGCTTTCTCTCTCTCTCTCTCATTTTCTCTCTTTCTCTGTCTTGTTCACAGAGTCTGTACAACGCGCTTAAACCACCACGACCAGGTGCACCTGTCAAGTGCTCTATGCCGTTAGTTTGATTAATGATAGAAATATTTCTTGAATAAACAACAAGTTACGCTTAAACTCGTTGAACAGATTGACATTCGGATATACTTGGAAATAGCAACAATTTAGATTTAACGTTGAAGATAACTCGCGACTGCGCGGGCAATCGCTTGGAAAATGATTATCTTCGTTGACCTTAATGTTAAAATTTTGAATTTAAACTACCGAGAGAAAAAATTTACGTAGGCATGCTCTCTAATGAATATGGAAATAATCCCTTGTCTTTCTTTTAATGGTTACATTAATATTAATATTCGAATTAATTTACTAATTTTATTAATATATTTTCGGTTGTTTAAGTTGATTTTAAAGAGAAATGAAAAATATTAAATACAAAGCTAATTAGAGAGAATGTAATCAACATCGATCAGGAGTCGACGAGTCTTCGGAAGTAAGCCGCACGAGAGTAAGTTTGCCCGCGGAGGTGTCTTGTCGAGATTGTCGCGAATAGAATCATGCAAGCTGTGCCCTCGCTTCACCTCACCTCGCTACGCCTCACCGCGTTCTGAACCTCTTTGCATATACATTCTGTAAGATTACTTTGTGCGGTTTACACCCTGCGAGCCCTCCTCTCGCCCTCCCCCTCCGGTAGCCTCCTTCAGCAGCACGCTGCGCTTCAGTCCTCGCCTCCTTTCGTTGCCGAGAGGCAAACCACCCTCCAAGTTTCATCCAAGGTCCCTAATGTATGCGGAACTATACGGCAGAAATTCCAAGTTCGGCACGGCCGTGTTAGGCGCCTTTACGATGAGTTTCCACTCCCTTCCTCTCCACCTTGTTCTCGCTCTTTGCCGCACGGAAAGGGACGAGGCTCGCTCGACAAGACTCGCCCTCCGTATAAGAGGCGAACACGCGTGATCCTAATTAGAACGCGTCCTCGAGGTGCCGAAGTAAAAGCGAGCTTCTTGTTAGGCGTCTCGACGCTAACGCCGTCGGCATCCACATATACACGCGAGCGTACAAGAATGGCGCACTTTCGACACTGGTGCTCCCGCAAAAGGACTCTTGTTCCACCTTACTTTGCCAATATTTCCAAATGAACTCGAGTCTTAACTTCCACGGTTCACAAGAATATTCGACGTGATGAGTAAAAAACAACAACCTCGAAAATATGAAATCTCTTATGCATGAAGCTTCCTATAATATCTCATTATTATTATTCTCGCGTCAGAGAGAAATAAAGTAAAAAGCTGGGAGGTTGAAACTGTGAGAATTCTTACATGTCGACAAGTAAAGTGTCTTGCCACCCGCGCTCTCTTCTATTTACATAGAAAAGAAGCTACCCCCGCCTTCGGAAAAGCAACACGCTTACAAACGGCCGCATTAGTCGCGTATTACATTCATGTAATACATTATATTTCGATGATTAAAATGCGTCTGTGGAAGCTCTTTTGAATATTAATAAGCACGAGGCGTATGACACGAATAAAAATTCTTAGATATATTTGCAAGTAGTTATAAAAACATAATTAAAAATTGTCATTAATTGTCTAAAATTTTACGTTCAAACATCTCTCTTTGCAACTCTGATCCTACCAATAGATTTTCCTGTCAATCATCGTGACCTGTCGCGCATTCAACGACTCGTAATCAGCCGTTCGAGGAAATATGACGGGAAACTATGCGAAACGCAACGACGTTGGTCGGCCAACGGCACGCGACACCACGTTAGACGAAACGGTCATTAGGGATGCAAGGGGCGTAATCACCCGGCTACGTTGCATAATAATTACCATAAAGAAAGCCCGACGAGAGAGATGGCGGCTCTCACCCACGGGCTTCCCAGGAGATTACAGGATGTCCGGAGGCGAGAGAGGATTCTCTCCCCTGGTCCGAAAACCCTTTCGGCGCTTACAAGCAATAAAAATTAACGGCCAGCCCGATCGAAGTCGTATATGAAAGTCCGGCCCGCCAGGACCGGACTTGTGGCGCGCGAGTAATACATAATTATCATGGGCCATTCAATGTATATACACGCGGCAATAAACAATTCCCCTTTGTTACGACAAGAGAGTCGTAAAAAAGAATGTGTCAAAATCTTTCGACGACCGTTAATGTTTTGTCCAATTTTTAATTCGCGGAGGTCGAGGCACAAACAGAATATTAAAGGCAGAATATTAAATATATTACAATTTTCTTATGATGACACGATTAATTTCTGACGTAAAAGTTAGCGCCATCTTTCATACCACAAAATGCGGCGAGAACATTCTATTAATAAAATTTTTTTAATAGATAATTATATCTAAAATGAGTATGAGATGTCCGGTTTCTTTAGAAATGAATTATACTGCAGCCACGCGGAAACAGCGAGTAATCTTGAACGAAGGAAGTACAGAACGGCCGCATCCTTCTTCCGTCGCGGAGAGTCTTAAACGATCGGCGCCTTTAATCGCGAGCCTCGATAAACATATCGAAATTATGATGGAGGATCGGGCCGCGTAAAAGGAACGAGCGGCAGGCACATCCTGCCGATGCCAGCTTTGTTGGTTCGCGGCGGAAAGGAACCAAAGATACTCCGCTCCTCTCTTCGAGATTTCGCGACCCCTTTCCTCCTCCACTTTTAATTTCTAGGCGCGGCTAATTATGATTTACGGCAACATCGGCGCAACATCCTGATCGCTACGCGAGATACCGCCCGCAGGATATTCAAATGCGATGAATATTGCTCGCCGCGATAAACAGCGCACGAACGACGAGAGAAACGAAGCTGGAGGAAAGGAGACCGAGAGAGGTTGCGAGAGGGAGCGCAAGTGAGAAAGAGAGAGGGAACCATCGCGAGAGCGCGTGTAAAGGATACGGAGAAAGGATTCCTAGTAGCCTACTCGGTATGCAAGATGGGCAGTCAGCCTTGTACACACCGCATCCTTCCTCCCGACCCCTCAAGGGATGTATGAGACATCCTCGCGCGTGGATCGCTCCGCGCCGAATCGCTCGTCCAGAGTATTTAAAGCCCGCCGGGATAATTCAATACGAAATCCCCCTCGTCCCCTTTTTACTCTTTGTGTCTCCGCGTGTGTTTGGAAAACATAAACGGCCGGCGATGTCACAACACGACGACCGCCATGATTTAACTCTCGCGAGGAAGCCGAGGTGTAACGACCGCTTTCGCCCGAAGGCGGTACATAATTGACCCCAAAAATGATTGAAGTGCAATAGACATTAACATCTTTCTATCTTTTCACCGGGATATTATCTTACTCTGTCTCGTAATTTTAAAATTATATTATATTATATTATATTGTATTAAAATAACATTATTTACATCAATATATATAGATCTTTCCTCGCCTTCCTCCGAAATTTATTATTTAAATCTGTATCGTTTACAACGCTTTAATTACAAGAGAAAAAATAATATAAAAAAATCTCTTACCTTATCGGCTCGTTTCCTAACGAGGTTAGTCGTGTCGTTTGGTCTGGCAGGAAGATCGGTTTCGCTGGCCATCCGATTGAAGCGTTGCATCCGCTCACGAACGCTGAGCTGCTCAGCAGAAGCGGAATTTGTCATCGTCACTGTTTCATCCTCCTGTAATTCAACAGTTTTGATTTTACAGAATAGTTCCGAGAATTTTAATTACAACTAATTTCTAAGTACATGCAATCACTAGACCAATGATAAATACATCCCAAAATATAATTAAAGAAATATAATCTTATAAATATAAATAAATTATATAAATAAATAATCTTGATAAAAACAATACTGAATTAATAAAATAGTAGAAATCACCTATATGTAAATTTTTACAAATTTTTTCTATAATATTTTAAATGTAATAAATTTACAGTTATTATCCATTAATTCCTTCAGTCTCAAATTTTCAATATTTACCAAAGCTATAGCTAGATATTTTATTATGCTACATTAAATATTGCTTCCGATATTACATAGATTACAATGAAAAGTAATTGTTATCATCGACATTTTCGCATTGCGCGATGATGACACCGATAGCAGTATCCGTTCAATAATCATTAATAAATAAAAATCTTACCTTTATGGCAGCTTCCGAGAAGCCACTCTTATTTCTGTCAACATTTTCTTTATTCTCCAACTTGAGTTTGTCCTGACTTTTGCGTCGCGGTGGAACAGGTGGTGACGATACCGATGCGCTAGACGCATCCGGATTATCATTTTTCTGGTCGTTTTCGCGTCCCGAGATTGGTGTCGTAGGCTCCTCGAAACTCGGTAGAGAATTATTCGACGACGGACTGAGGGGCGCAGGAGGTGGCGGCCGATAAGGCGGAGGTTCCCGCAGAGGAGAAACCGGAGTAGCTAGATCGGGAGAGGCAAGAGGAGATGCCACTGACTGAGGAGGTGAAAAGTCTAGGAAAGGTTGCCGATATTTCTTCTTGAGGACCAGGTACTTATCACCCTGTTAAAAAACATTCACTTGGAGAGCGCCGTCGTCTATGAATCAGTACTTGACATATATTAATTGATTAACTTCCCTGACTAAATTAGTTGATAACAAATAATTGTGATTATGAATTTAATCAATAAATAAAATATATTATTAAACAGTATTTAAATAATCCTTTGAATGTTAATGTTTAATCAATTATACAACATTAAAATCTTAATACATTATTTGAATATTGTTTAATAATACATTTCATTCATTAAATTAATCGCAATTATTATGTTATGTAATTAATTAATTTAGTCAAAGAAATTAATCGATTAATATATGCACAACACTGCTATGAATAATTTGACAGGAGCGATAGACTCGCATATACGTCATTATAAGTGTCTATTATTATTCTATTATTATATTATATTAATTTAAAAAGCCGAAAAAGCAAGAATGTCGAAAGATTAAGATAAAGATCTCTAATTTTCAATATTATATAATTTATCTAAGAAGTTTATTTTCTACATAAACTTTGTATAATTTTCTTACAAATCTGAGGTTTTCTCTCTTTATTTCTCGCATCAAAATTTAAATATATCTATCTCGTTTTATATCTAGAAAGTTTAACATTATCATTTTCTGGTTTGTGCGCGAAATCGATATTTCGAACGATATTAACGAAATAACAAAATTCCCAACATTATTCATACAGCACTGTAAATATTTTTATCGACATGCAAGACTGATATTTCAGTCAAAACACGTTCACCACGCGCGCATATATACATGCTCAAGCTCACTGAGAAGTTTGTTTATGCTTCTCCGAATACCATTATAAGCTCTCTCAATCCAGCTGTTTTTTGTAGATTATAAATCGCGGCAACAGGCAGATTCTCACGGTACAATGTTCTTTACGATCGATATAACACTATGATGTATAATTTAAGATCCGAATACGTCCATACGCAGGACGAATATATATAAACAACGAGAATAACAACGGGTGCGTGCGGAATTTTTCAACTGATCGCGCGCCCTCAGCTGATCGCGCGAGTAGAACCGGCAACGTCGCCATGCGCGCAACAAGTCGCTCCTGTCAAAAAAACGAAAGAGAATTGCAAGAATGCTTATAACCTACCTCCTCGTTTTTTATGGTGGCCAAGATGTTGACATATTCCTTGAAGCGATTCCTTGCCTCGACTGTAACGAAAATATATACGCTCAAGCTCAAGACTCGATCTGCGAACTATCGCATGTGTTTACATCGCAGATGCGAATGCCAGGCGACGCCTCGCGATGGGACAGTCACGAATACGCGTGTCAAGCCAGAAATTTAACCCACCTCGCGTCTCTGGGTCCGTCAGGAATCGCTTGAAATGCTTCACCAGATCGTGATTGCGCGCCGTGCCACCGTTTTCCAGCAAATAATTGCGAATCTCCTCGAGAGACAGCTCACCGGGCGTCGCCATGTTGAATGAACTAATCGACATCGACGATGCGTCAGAGCCACGTACGGCTAGCCGTGAAGCGGGTTTGGCCGGTCGGTAAAAGCTGTCGCTGCAATTATCACACCAAGAGTAAAGGAAACGCGCTGTTGTGAGTGCCGATTGACATTGAGGTAAGAAAAAATCGCGCTATATATGTTTATCGTGGTCTCGCTCTTAGAAAAATACAACGAATTTATACACCAGTGCAAGTGTACGTGCGATATGTTATAGTTCAAAGTATATCATAGTAAATATTTGCCTTTTAAATAATATATATGGTTTTGACTCGTATTCGAATCCTTCTCATTGTCAGCTAAACGCTAACCATTGATTGAATGATTAATAATAAGATTAAATAATTACTATAAAAAAATGTCTTACAAATTTCCATCCATTCATTCCATAATAAAACGCAGAATCATGTTGTGTATAAAAGGTTTCAAATTTACGAAGTAAATGCAAAGTTTTATATAGTAAATATGTAAATAAGAATACCTAAAGTGTTACGTTTCGTTAGTCTAGTAATACAATTGTGAGAGCACGCATCAGCAAATTTTTCCATGATGGAAAGATAAACGTATGTATAGTTGAGCAGTTCGACATCTTGAGTAAAGTTTAAATTTTCCCTTTATTGTTTTACATGAAGCGAAAAGTTTCCGAAATTATAACACGAGAATTCGTAGGCTAGATGAATTTGCATAATAAAATTATGATTGACTATGGAAGAAAAAGGAACACTTCACATAAAATATAAAATAACAAAAGAAACATATAAACCAAAATAACTTAAACAAATACTTTAATCATAGAAAAATTTGCACTATTCAAATAATAGTCAACTTTTGGTTGAGAAGAATGTATTGTATATATAGATGTATATATATATATATATATATATATATATATATATATATATATATATATATATATACTTTCTACTAAATCTACTTTCACGCGATTAATTATTTAATTATAATTAATTATCTACAACTATTTTATAATATTTATTTTATATGCTATTATACATTTGCAATAAACTTGCGTATATACAATATATATATATATATTATATATACATATATGCAAGTTTATTGCAAATGTATAATAACATATGAAATAAATATTATAAATAGTTGTAGATAATTAATTATAATTAAATAATTAATCGCGTGAAAGTAGCTAATCACTGCTTGTATAAGTATTATTTTTATTTTATTCTTATGAAAGTTTAGTGTGTTAATTGATACCAACATTCGCTAAAATCGTCGCTAAATGTATAGAATGTTATATATATTTGATAATCGCGAGAGTATCTATCGATGTTAATGTATTCGTCCGGATATTTTATTCATCTGCACAAATAAACGATCCTCAAAGCTTTCCAAAATGTTATTTTGTGAATTTTCCACGTTCGAACGATGCCGAGCTTTCGTTCGTCGACTGCTGGATTAAATACGCGTATTTTTAACGCGCCGATACATATTAAATGGAAACGATCGGGAGTGCATTTCAACACTTTCCGCCGTAAGCTCTTTACTGATCAAAATAGGATCAAAACGCATAACACGCTTCTCTTCGAGCGAAACTTTTTTTTTACGTTCAGGCAAAATTGTAATCTGTCCCTGCCACTGTTTGGCGCCGTCCGAAACACGCGCTTCTATATTTATTCAACGACCAATTAGTAACCAACGCGATAAATTCTGACTTAATTTACGAACGATCGTAATTTCCCATGTACTTTTTAAATTATTTTATAAAAGAAAATGAGAGGCGCAAAAAATCGCAAAAAGCTTTTGCGAGGTCCTTCTTGAGTTTTAAATGCATATTTAATCGTTGAGTATAAAAATCATTAATAAAAATAATGAAGAAAAATTCGCTGAATTACTACATTTTAATATACAGGGTGTCCGTTGTATACAATACATATTCATATTTCTTCAAAAAATAATAATCTTCTTCTTTAGCAAAATATAAAAAATGCATTTTTCAGATATCTAATTTTTTAATATGTTAATATTTTACTTTTAATATTTAGTATATTTATAGTTTTTTTATATTCTTCGTGGGAAAATTCTGCTAATTCCAATTAAATGTAATAGTTACTTTTTTACAATAAAACATTTGAAAAAATTGTATGCATTATTTTTTACTTGAAGAATAATTTTACTTGAGTTGACATAAAACAAGTTCCCTTATGATAGAAAAGTATGTTTTTTCGGGTCGAAAATAAATAAAATAAATATTATTGCTTATATTAAAATTAATGCTTGTATGTAATGTAACAACAAATGCACTATATTAACATATAATATTAAAAAATATGTTATTTTGAAAATGACGTTTTTTCGAATATGTTGAAAAAAAAGAAAGATACTATTTTTTGAGAAAGAATATTGGTCTGTACTTTTTATACATTAAACAAGACACCCTCTATAAATTCTGTAATCAGGGTATCTACTCAAATCTTATAAAAAATTCGCTGAAAATTCTGATATATAATATATGTGTATATATATGTATACGCAAGTTTATTGCAGATGTCTAATAATATATAAAATAAATATTATAAAATAGTTATAGATAATAGTTATAGATAATTAATTATAATTAATCGCGTGAAAGTAAATAATCACTGCTCGCATAAGTATCATTTTTATTTTATTCTTATGAAGGTTTAGTGTGTTAATTGATACTCCAATATTCGCTAAAATCGTCGATAAATGTGTAGAATGTTATATACATATATATATTTGATAATCGCGAGAGTATCTATCGATGTCTGAAAATTTCCAGATATTTTGGTTCAAAATTCCAAGTAAAAAGAATATTTTCAAGATTTTTTAATACATTTCTCTAAAACAAATATTTTTATCATATGCATTTTATAATGTTTTTCAAGACTATCGTAGAATTTTCAAGCACTTAAAATCTGATAAGAAATGCTAAAAAATCGTCAACAAAGTAAGACGCAGTAAACTTAACATCTCAATTTGTCTCGAGCTATTTTTTTTGTTCAATAATCAGAACTATTTGTTTAATTTGATCAAAAACTGAATCTTTAGAAAAATACTTTGTTAAAAATAAAGCCAAAACTCCACAATTAATGAGTTTCCACAAAATGACACGCCAGTTTTACATACATGGCTAATTGTTTACAAAATGAAAAGCAAAATTATTAAAAGAAAAGAATTTTCCAAAAAATTCCCTGAATCCTTAAAAAGAGGGATTTTCCAGGTATCTGGAAAAATCAGGGAAGTCTTATGGAATTTTTTAGGATTCAGGGAATTTTTTGGAAAATTCTTTTCTTTTAATAATTTTGCTTATATATATATATATATATATGCTGTATTATATACAAACACATTGTAGATATTATTATTATGCCTTGTTGTGTTTCACGCAGATATAATGATACGGCTAACATAAAATTAAATATCGCGATACATATTCACGCTCTCTTTCTGCCCTGCATATAAGGGGTTAAAAATTATTATAGCGTAAGTGTGTACATCATGGGTTCTCTCTCTCTCTCTCTCTCTCTCTCTCTCTCTCTCTCTCTCTCTCTCTCTCTCTCTCTCTCTCTCTCTCTCTCTCTCTCTCTCTCTCTCTCTCCCTCTCTCTCTCCCTCCCTCTCTTGTTAGCTGTACAATCACGCGCCTGTAACAGCGGCGATTCTTATTAACAATGCCTCATAATTAAGAAAACGACCTTACTAATCACCCTTGATGTGCAGAAATACACGTATAAAATTGAAGAAGGAGAGAGAGAAGGAGGGTAGAGCAAGAGTGCTAGAAGGGCGGGTATGCGTGCAGCACGCAGGTACGCGTATGTGTATCCGTGGACCGGAAGCGAGGCGGTACCTTTGTAATTAAACCCCCTTTATCGGCGATATTCTAATGAAACGACGAGTAATGATCGAGCGGGGCCCGCATTGGCGCGGCAACAGTCGCACGAACATCCTTCTTTCTACTCGGACATAAACACATCGCTATTTTTTCGCTTCTTTGTCATAATTTCAAAAAAAATGTATAAGCCTCAAACAATTAAACCTTTCACCATATACAGAAATTTTACGACACACGCATTCCGTGCAGATTTTATCTACTGTAAAATACTTCTGAAGAAAAATCTCGAGAACACAATTAAGAAAATATTGATCGTATACTGTATATAAATATAATATATGTATATAATTATATATATAAATTAGTTTTTCTGTATATTCTTTTTCTCTTGTTATACCTTTCTGTTTTCTTATTGCTAAGGAAAATAATAAGTATAATAATTGAAAAGTAATTAGAAAAATAATGTTTGCATTATTTTCTTATAAAAAGTAAAATTTATGATTAATATACAATGTTCTACATACATATATATTTGTATATGATTATATATGAGCAATTTTTTCCGAAGATTTTGTAATCTAATTACAAGCTTCACCTTTGAAAAACAAGACAAAATTATTCATGTGAATACATATTTCTCAATTATTTTCTTATAATATATAGCTGTTCTGTATAAACAGGCAGTGTATAAAAGAAAGAAAACATGTACGGCGACATATTCTATATATATAATTATATATATTTGCATATGTGTGAATACATATAAATATTTTTTCCAAATTTACACGAGTCTTAAGGAGTTAAAAGTTTTTTAATGGTACAGAATCGTCAATTGAAAAAATGACAAAAACTCGGAGCATAATTTCTTGAAGAACGTGCACGCGCGTGACCTTTCGTAGCGAATGACACGTTTCTTGCGCGATCAAGGGAGCTCGACACAATTCCGCAGACTCGGTAGGATTGATGCACGAGATTGGACGCGGGAGAGGCGAGTTATTTCCCGCCGACAAAATGCGCGCCGCCGGGGTCGAGGCGACTACGGCCGGGAACGAGGACAAAGGATCGCGTCGACGCCCCACTGGTAAGTGCATCTCCACCCGATATCATCTACCCGTGTTCTACCTGCGTTATGCTTATAATCCTGTGCATATGTAAGAGATGCGTGCGCCAGCCAGTCGCGCTTTATACGTCCGGCTCGCAAACTGCACGGAAACCCCGACGCGTGTGATCTATCGCTCGAGATTCCAAGAGGAAGAGCCGCGACAATTCCAGCTTCCCTTTTACATCCACGAATCGCCGTTCGTTTGCGTTTACGCGAGAAATAACGGGAAGCAAGCGGCAGCTCGAGGCCTCGTTTGCGCGCAATTTGTACGCCCTGAGGACATGGATCGAGATCCCGGTGGAATTCCGTAAGCGGATTCCAGACACGCGAAAGTGATATTTATATTTGTTCGTGCGAGAGCTGAATGACGATGATTGACGCGAGAGATACGTTGTACAGGGCGGAACGAAAAATTCGGCTCTTTCATCGAAAATTATACCTCGTTTCAATTCCCAGGTTTTACGACTATATTTTGCTTCACACGAGGGAATAAGCGACACGACGCGACAGAGACACGATCGCTCGCGCTCGCGATATATTCTTCGAAAGAAGAGTCCCGTTGAGCTACTTAACGGCAAGCAAGTTTGTGTAACTCGTGCACGAGAGATGTAAGCACGAGAGGAACAACAATACGGATGTAAACGTTGTATTTTTTACATGAGTCACTTTGTTTTCTCACAATGCAAACAAGATTTTTTTCCCCCCTCCCCCCCCCCGAAACGTCGAGAGGTCCTTGCCTCTTCGAGAACCCGCTCCGTTTAAATGCCGACGAGATTCTCCGAACGACGGCGCCGCCGACCTGCTTCTCTTTACTTTAGAAATTCGCATTCGATTATACATGCGAGGCAGCAGAAAGCTAAAAATATAAGTCACAATTAACAAATACAATAATAAACTTAAATTTCTAAATATGTTGATAAATAACTTTTGACGTTAAGTATAGACAAAGAGAACAAATTTCTCCGTCAGTGATCTTATAATTTGCAAACAAATCGCATTCGGATCGTCGCTTCTCATTCACAGACAGAGTGAATAAACGTCTGCGAGCACAAACAGTAAATTCACGCTGGACCCATGAACGGAAAACGGAGAGACTTATAGCGGCGCTCTATCGTTCCTCTCCGCCGTATAAAGCGACGATAGGGTCGCGGGGGCAATATATACGTCCGGCAGCGACGTATATATATTCGTCCGTAATTGGAGCGCGGCGCGTTCCGGTGAATCGGGGGCCGAGCGGTATAAAACGAACCGTATAAAGACCGTACTTTGGTCGGTTTTTGCGGCGCGGTTTTCAACCGCGTACCTCCGGTGGTCTCGTTAGACAGACGATGGGAGGTCCGGAAGAGATCCGCCGCTACGATTGCATTACACGTTCGCATTTATTTCACGTACGCGCGTCGCACAGGATTCCTCCAGCGAGGGATGATTGTATGATAGGTTCGAAAATAAAAAAAAAAAAAAAAAACGAACACTTGATATTGGCGATCTTTATTCGGATGAATGAGACGGTAGAACTGTCACTATCGTTGTATCGATGTAATTGTCAATTCTGTCAAATCTAGCATATATATACATACATAATTTGCAATCTCGTATTTTGACAATATAACACGCATCCCTGAAAAGATACTTAAAAAGAGAAATTATTATGTGGATGAGGAACGTTAAGGGCCCGCAGATGGGATGCAGCTGAGGACACAAATAATATCAGGAACGTAAGGCATTTCATCGGGTTCTGGTTCCTAATGAATCGAAAGGGGAAGACAGGAGGAGGGTATAAAAAGGCGAAGCCTCTTCTCTCGTTTTTCTCTGTTTTTCTCTCTCTTTCGCTCGCTGCTAAAAAAAGCAGTCGCGAAAGCTATCGGAGCGCACAATCTAGTCTACCACCGACTACCGTTTACCAGCCGGGCATTAGAAGTTGTCACAGGTGCTCGCCCGTATATACCACGCACGCACGCACGCACGCACGCACGCACGCACGCACGCAGGCACGCGAAGAAAACGGGCAAAGACACTCAAAGGGAGGGCCCTGTATGTATGTTTGGCTTTCCCACAGTTTTGCGTACGATTCCTTGCCTACTCCGCGGCCTCGCGCCGGCGTTTGCCGACGGACAGACGGAAGCCGTCGCGAACTTCAAAGATTCACGATCGGCGAGGGCGAAAGAGAGGAGAGACGGGAGGGAGAGCAACTCTCTCTCCTTCGAGTGGTATACGCATCGCATATTATCACGATGCCTGCCTAGCCGGGGTCGACATGTCCTCGTCGGCAGCGCGTGCACACAAAGTCGAGGACTTTGCCAACACTCCAACGGCAGCGAGTTTATCGTTGAGGACCGACGGTCAGAACAAAGTGCGGCGGTGCCTCGCAATCGGCGAGGCTAATGGCAATCTTGTTTTACGCTCGGCGACTGCTATGTTGTCGCGCGCGACAAAAATCGTTTGCACGTGAGCGAGATAACTTATTATTATAATATCTACCGAGACACGTGTGTGTGTGTGTGTGTGTGTGTGTGTGTATATATATATATATGTGTTGCAGATCAACAGTATCTAGGATGCATTTAATTTCTCTTTTGTTTCACGCGATGGAAAATTATAAATTTTTTGTTACAAAAAAGAATTATACATATCGTAATAATTTTTTTTTCTCTTTACATCTTGCACAATTGAATTGATTATTTTTTTAAAATAATCTTTATATTTGCGAAGAATCGCTAAAATTAATTCTCCCTCTCCCTCTCTCTCTCTCTCTCTCTCTCTCTCTCTCTCTCTCTCTCTCTCTCTCTCTTTGCACGACAATATTAATTGACTGACGTTTATTGAAAGCAAATTTCAACGATGTTATGAGCATACATTCCAGATAGCGTTTCGTTCCGCTGTAATTTCACGATAACCGATAATTGCAGCGTTCAAGCGGCTGTTCAAGATTCAATCACCAAGTAAAGTATCCATCCAATATACACGAGCGTTCGAACCGAACTGATAAATTACAAACGTTTATACGACTCGATCAATCATCGGGCAAGTCGCGCGTTGCATGGAACTGCATCGCGCGATGATAACGACTGACAAGTATTGAATATTAGTGACGTTTTAAGCGTGCGTCAGTCAGCGTCGAAACTAAACGGGGAGGGGGGATGGGGGAATTAAAATGCGAATAAAGTGTGCGCGGTAAAAAAAATGAAACGAAAAAAAAAGCGGTAGCTGAACAATCGTCGAGCTAAATCGATGGCTCGGACCTGCGAGGGATCCAAAGTACTATCAACGAATCGTGTTGCTGTCAGTAACGGAGGCATTAACGCATTCATATCGCATTCCGACCCCTTCGTTCGTTCGATTACATCCTGTACTCGTATCCGTGTACTCGTTTCTCTCCTTCTCTTCCCTCTCCCTCTTTTCGGTAGGTGTCTCGATACATTTTTTTTTGTTCATGAGACAACTGTGTAAAGTCGTACGTAAAATAATTTGCGATCGAAGCGGGATAGCAAGGAACAACCGTACGAATTATTATATACTTTGTTAAAGCACCCCTTTTTTTCTGCTGAAGCACTGGACATACTTTTCGCACACGCGTGTCGATGTTTAAACTAGATTACTCCGCGACCAGCTCATATAATTAATATACATATTTATCGTATCATGCATATTGAGATAAGTCAAAGGTTTTTCCAGAATTATTCTGCGTGATTACGCATGCAAATAAATTCTCACATCGACGAGAGGAGCTCGATCGAAGAGTGTACTTTTACCGCGATTCCAATATCCTCTCCTAATAATCCCCCGTCTTTTCTGGTATCTCGTCGAATTCCCGCGGTCGGTTGGCTCGTACGAGAGCTGGCGAAGGGTGCGCGGGGTTAAGCTGTACACACGGGTCGGGATATAAGTGAAATCGCAATAATTACCGGCGGCACGGATCACAAATCCCGCAATACGGTAGTTGGTAGGCGGGGATGGTCTACCAACAGGCGCATACAGGTATTATACGCAAGCTCTTTGTCGGGGGACCACGGAGGAGAGGTGGGGTACGGTTTATATTGGCGCCACCTCCTGCACGGTTAAGCGAGCGACTAGGGCAGACTTACGCCTTACACCTCTCTCGCTCCCTCTCACTCTGCATCCCACCCGCCGTCGTTCTCTCGCCCTCTCTTTCACATTCTCCATCCCTCTCGCGCCTCTATTCTCTTCTCCCCCCTCTCTATCACCGACCCTCTCTCGTCTCTCTTGCCGCGCGCGCTCTGATGCTGCACAACTCCCGCTCGCTGGGCTAACCCAACCTAACCCGCGGGCCAACTTCATTCCACGCCGACTGACCACCACCGACGGCCGTCGTCGTGTCCTCGACGCCGTCGTCGCCGTCGCCGTCGTTGTCGTTGTCGTTGTCGTTGTCGTTGTCGTTGTCGTTGTCGTCCGTCATACAACGCGGTCACGCGACACATCGACTTGGTCGTCGGCGAATCGGTGCGTTAGTTACGTACGCGCGTCTTTCTCGCATCCTTCTGTGTTTTCTTTTTCTTCTTTCTGCCGGTGGTGCATATCGGTCGCCTGGTGCGTCGAACAGATATTATTGTGACTGCGATATACGTGACTTGGATTCCAAGAGTGTGAATTGTGCTTATAGATTGTATCTCGCGTGCGTATCTCGGAGAAATTAAGAGGACGTGTCAAAGGGAAGAGACAGTGGTCACGACTTATTTTGTTCTCCCTCGGGAGGAGAACTCGTCTTTCGGAGGAAGAAGGGAAGAAGGAAGGATCATGGACATGTCCGAGGACTGTTGGGAGCACGTGGGACTGCTCCAGGAAGTCTCCGCCACGGAACCACCCCCGCCACCGCCCGTCCCCGATTTCCTAATCCATCAACCAGAGGTGAGTACCTAGTGTTTTCCAGAGTAATTGCGATTTGCGACAAAAGTAGAAAATCCAGCCTTACAAAGAATTTTGCGAGGAAGAAAAGCGCGGGAAAATCATATAGTATATAAATATAGTATTCTAGGTCGATTGATATGTTTTTTTTATTGTGACAAATTTTTCAGTCATTTTTTTTTTTTTACTTCTCAACAATGCGGAATTGATTTGCATAATGTGAGGAGCGCACGTTAAATTAAAGCCAAGAGAGCGCGCTAAATTCGCGGTGAAGGTAATTCAGGGTGGCCAAGAGAACGGGGTGCATATAATCATGTTTCTTACTTAAACACACACGAACCTCTGACATTTTCGGTACTTATACGAAATCTGTCATTTTACGCGCGAACTTGTTTTATTGGCAAACGCTTTGAGAGGAATCTGAGGCATAGCCGGAGGGTGTGCAAGCTTTTTTTATTATTTTTTTTTTTAATGAAATGCGCGCCGTCGAAGGGGATTCCGGTGTGGAAATCATTACCATAATGATACGGGAAGGCGCGCTGATTTTATTCCGTGAAAACGATCACTGCACGTACGTTACATATGAGGAACGTATATTTAATTACTCCGCTCATGGCGATCGTCTTCCTTGCTTAACTCTCTTAACATGCCAATTTATAATACGTCGTCATTATCGAACGCCATTTTGATTTGCTTTGATGATGGATCTTTAGTTTTTGCGACGATCGCCACATTATCCTACTTTGGCCGTTTAACGATTTAACGATTTAATGATGCGAGCATACTTATATTTCTTTAATGTTTTACTTGTCGGGAAAACAAGAGACGATATATTTATATAAAATTTAGAAAAAAAAAAAAACTTTCTTCAAGAACTTAATAAATGAAACTTTGTTGAAATAATCGCGTCTTTTCACGTCAGACGACTGTTCTCTTTTTAAAAATGTGTGAAATTATATCTTGAACACCCCGTATATCGGATTGTAATTAAGAGACGAAATTTACTCTCACGAGAAGCCGGAGCGATCGAACCGCGAGTTCGGCAACATTCCAATAGGCACCACCTCAGAAGAAGAAACACCTGGATAGTCGTAATGATTTCTCTGTTTGCTCAAGCCACAGTAAATTAGTAATAATCACACGGGACCACCTGTCATCGCTTCGATTGGTTTGGACCGGAGGATTTATATGTCATTATATACACGTTACCTGCGCGCGAAGGGACGAAACGAAGAGAGAACCGTCCTCAAAACGATCGGTGAACGAAGGGACCCCGGCTCGTTCCGTTTCAATTTCGTCGGGCCCTTGCATAACGAGCTCTTCTTCCTCCCCTCCTTCCTCTCTTTCTTACTATAGCGAGGCATCAAGACTCCACGGGGCATTGGTTACGGTGCCCTGTAATCATATTCGAAATTATAGGCATTTAGTCGAGCATGAATGAGCGGATAGGAAAGTTTAAGAAGAAGATATCGGTGGCATCGGCGCGTCAGAGGCGCGTGCAGGGCCCGGCCTTTGCTTCCTTTTGCACCCTCTTCCTCCTTCTCCCCTGGCGCCCCTTGCCTGTTCCATTCCGTTCGTCGCCGGTTTCTAAAGGCACCTGCACCTGCACTGCCTCGATCAGAGCCCAGATTCACCTCCGATATAGTCGCTCTACCAGTCGCATCCTTCCTTCCGCCATACGCATGCGTGTGCGTGTGTGTGCGTGTGCGTGTACACGCGTAAATCCCGAAACATGACCAGCGACTGTAATCCGTCATGCACGATAATAATAACTGCTGCATATATCGCGCACATCATCGTATATCGCTGTTCAGCAAAATCGGAACATCTAGAAAAGAATTTATCTTTATAGCAGCTTAGTTCCATATTTCATAACATTATGAAAATTTAATCTTCGATTCTGATAGAAGTCAATCGCGCAAATTTCGATTAATTTTATAAGAAATTTTCCCTCAATTGAAATTTCCATGTTACTAGGTATCATCTGTATATCTTTTCGTTTTATAAGTCGACGCAGAGTGACGATATATACTATGTCTTTTCGAAAAGACGAAAAGAAAAAACGATTCTGCTATTCTAACGTTAATGCAAAGTCTTACTGCAAAGTACTGACAATGAGAGAATCCAAGAGTTGTAGCACATACACATGTACATATACACTCGAACTATTATGCAGAGTGGCGTAGAAATGGGTATTTCTCACAATCGAAGAAAGGTGTAGAAAACTCGTGAGTAGAATTACGATGGCGTAAACGCGCTAATTTTATAATCGACGAAGGTGTTTCTCGATACTCTTTCTGGAGTTATGTCACAGAAACCCGATCGCGCAACCTGCTGTCTCGTTAAAACGAGAGATACGAGAGTGCGATGGCGCATCCTCGAGAGGAGCGTCGAGGGATTAAAGTAAGCGATCGGTCCAATTAAAATACGGCGGATGGGAGGGGGAAAGGGGAAGGGGAAGGGGAGGGAGGATTCTCCCTCGTGTCCAACACGTGACAAATGCGCGGCCGCCGCATCGTCCCAGCTGCGGCGCTGAAAAATGTCGGCGCGCCGAAATATAGGCTGCTAATCGAATCGCACCTGCGTCCCGAAAACCTGCGCTACCTCGTCTTAAAAGCTGGTTTAGCGGCGCGAGCGTCGGGCCCGGCTCACGTATAAGTTTCCCACGACGGGCGGGCCCTCTCTCTCTCTCTCTCTCTCTCTCTCGGGGCTTGTGTGGGAATATCTGGGCTTATTACTCGCGCGCGAGTAACGCGTTCGATCGACCGTCGATTTTCGTATTCCTTCAACGTGTATGCGTTGGCTCTCTTTCTCTTTTTCCGTCCATCCTTTTCCACGGGCCTCACATGACGCATCATAGGTTGGCGCAGCCCAAGCTTCGGGTCCCCAGTAGCTCTCGAAGGCGATACGCGGGCTCTCGTGCACGCGACATTCCATCGTGTTTGATGCCTCGCGCGTGCAGCTCAGGCCCCGTTCGCGGGCCGGGAACCGTGAATTCCTACATGAAATAAACACGAGACAAGTCGACTCGCAACGGGCACGTACGCGCTCCGCTCCGTGAGAAAATTCGGCCGATTCGACGCCGATAACGCGCGTCTCGCTTCCGAATTGCCCCGTTTTCTCCTGGCAACCCGCGAGGCCAAACGCAGCTCGAGAATAAGTCAGAATCAAACGCGACGGAGCGTGCGACTCACCCGGCACGTACGTGTCGGA
Source organism: Anoplolepis gracilipes (assembly GCF_047496725.1). Taxonomy (NCBI): domain Eukaryota; kingdom Metazoa; phylum Arthropoda; class Insecta; order Hymenoptera; family Formicidae; genus Anoplolepis; species Anoplolepis gracilipes. The sequence goes on along the minus strand of NC_132971.1, from coordinate 6,701,014 downwards.
CGAGCCAGGGCGCAGTAGACACAGCCGTGAACGATTTGCGAAGCAATCGTATCCGAGGGGCTTTGTAAGAATTTTAATTCGAGACACAAGTATTAGACGATATAGGAGAGAAAAAGAGAGAGAGAGAAAGAGCGAGGGTGTGTGTGTGTGCGTGTGTCTTCTTCTCGCCGTTGCATGTAATTGATGTAAGTCGCGTGTTACACGACTAAATTCCTATGCCTGAATGCGTCTGGTGACGACACTGTCTGTTCGGATATTTTTATGTACTTAACTGCGCTCGTGTGCAATCGCTCAGACTATTAATTATACTTAGCGGAGGGGAAACGATATTTTTCGTGATCGACATATTGGCGATATTCGAAAAAAATTATTTACATACGATATAAGATGTATACATATTATTATATTACCACTGTTGTTATTTTCTTAGGACGCTCATTAATTTAGTATTAATGAATATTACTTCCGTGCTCGTATTAATTATATTCCATTATATGCTAAACGCACGCTCTCTCGTATATAAATATATTTACGTCGTTAATTTTATTCTAACGATGTGGTAATTTTCCCAGCCATGGAATACATTATTAAAATCTTACGCGATAAAATAAAAATACACGCAACGCACTCATTTATTAATTAGTTACGCGATGTCAAGTGATTATAGTATATTTTTCTTTCGTCTCTGTTTTCCAATCAATTTACAATCATATCTCTCTTGCACTATACTTTCCATTAGCCGATGTTATCTGTTCACGATTTAATATCGCACACGAGCAAGGAAGGGCTTTGTGTTATTTCATACAGCGAGAGGGAAAAAGAAGGGAGAGAGAGAGAGAGAGAGAGAGAGAGAGAGAGAGAGAGAGAGAAAGGGAGAGAGAGAGAGAGAGAAAGGGAGAGAGGGGAGAGAAAAGTGTCGCCCGACTGGCCTCTCGGCGGCCTCGTTCGATGACATCGCCTTTTCCGAGACGACTCGTTGCAAGGTTCACACGGCCAGGCATTTCGTACTTTAGTCGCACGCAGGATACGCACTTGTCGTGTAAGCACTTGTCGTCACCCTTCCCGCTCCCATCCCAAACGACGTCCGATTTCCGATCCGTCGCCATCTCCCCCTACGCCGTTATTCTCGCGACGCCGTTCGACCCGAAGGCTCGCTCGCTGAATGGGAGCTTCCTCCCGACACACGTGCGTCCCGCATCCACCGGACACGTGCAGCGTCGTCGTCGAGCACGACGAACCCACGAAGAACCCCATGGTTACGCTTACAGACCACGTCGACGCCCGTATTTTCTCTCCGTCCTGTCGCTCATCTCGAATACACAGCCGCAACAGCGATACATTAGGCAGGGGTGTGAATAATGATTGCTCGAGCTCGATACTTTTGTCGGAGACCCGGCGAGATCGAACAAACGGCCTGCATTATTCTATGTAATTTTGAACAAATGTCATTAAATTGACATTTAATACAAACAAGACAAACACTATGACTTGGTATCTTGAGAGTCTTAGCAATTTCGTTACTATATTCCATTCTCGATATCAAAGTGATGATCTTTAACATCACAATCCGCCTGTGCATCCTTTGAAAGAAGGAACCTTCTGGGAATTCGAAAACGTTTGAGGCGAGAAAAGCTCCCGTGCACGAGGCAGCGAAGAAAACAATCGACCACTTGTTGCTGAAAAGATTGTATCGAGCATTCGCTGGAGAGTCTTCGCAAAATTAAAAAGCGGCGTACATTCGAGAGCAACCGCCATGCTCCGTCAAAACCCGACGGCGAGGATCCGCTTGGTCGATGAAACGACTCGATATTTCAAGATGCGTTTCGTAACGGAAGTAATACTCGGCCTAAGAACAAGGATGCACCTTTGCCGTTGTAAGACGTGGGGAAAGAAAATTTTCTTTTGTGTCACTAGTAGACCGCGGCGGCTCTCTCTTTCCCTCTTTCTCTCTCTCTCTCTCTCTCTCTCTCTCTCTCTCTCTCTCTCTCTCTCGCTCTCACACACGAGAATAAATTCAACGGACCGAACAGAATCACCGCCCACACCGCTTTCGAATCACTTTAGCGCAGCACGCGATACCCCACTCGCAATAAAAATATATTTTCCGCGCCCTCATCGGACGGCACGGTCGACTTCATCTCGCTCGAAACTCATCCGTTTCCCTGATCGAAATGTTTTCACAAATGTATGTTATACATCTGGCTTAAATCTTTTTATATCACACTTATTGTTACTGATTGTTGCTTGTTTGACATAATAATTATATTAATAATTTCTATTGAAGATACCTGCGAGAAAAGTCTATATATAATCAGATATAAATATATATCTAAATAACACAGAAGAAAGGCACAAATAAGAATGAAACGTAGGGAATTGTGCCGCAAATAAATCCTCATTGTCAGATTTTTAAAAAGAAAAAGATATTTAATCGAAACGTTCTCTTATTTGTCTGTCTTCTATTTTATTGTGAGCTTTTGTGCGAAGAGTTTTATAATAAATATATATAATTTATATATAAAAAATACATCTATATATTTTCTTTCTCTTGTATAATTTTTGTCTGTAAAAAAAATAATAAGAATAATTGAAAATAATTAGATGAATAATTTGCGCATTGTTTTTTTAAATGAATGAAATTTGAAAAAGTGATAAAAAATTGCCCAGATATTATACAATCATATGTAAATTTATATATAATTATATATTTTTAAAAAATTTTTTAATTTTGTTTTTTTTAACAATGCGAAAACTATTCTTCTAATTATTTTTTTACTTATTCTATATTTTAATTAATTTCTTTAATTATATACAATTTAATTATACATACAATGTATATAAGAAATTGTATACATTGTATATATAAATAATTAAAGAAATACAATAGAAAATAAATATATATGGACATATTTTATATAAAATTGTTGAATATTTATATTTGATTATATATATAAACTTTTTGTCTTGAATATATATTTTGCGATTATTTGATAACAACGTAACGAGCTTCCTGGTTGACCAAGAATATCATCAATTGATAATATTAGTATCTATATACAATATATTCTCAGAAAGTAAGGGTGCTTTAGCCACTTTTTCAATCAGGGTTGCATTTTCGACTTCTGAATCCACCCCGAGGTCCACGGGGGGTAAAAACCGGCCGCGTGCGTTTTCAAAGCACGCACCCTTGGAGACGATGTTCTCGCCAAAAGTTTTCGCCCTCGATGTAAACGGCAAGTTGGCTTTCGCCGCCGGGAGAGGGAGGGGTTCCGTCCTAATTGAACGACCCTCGGTCGGCCGACACACTTCGCTATGAGGGTAGGTTTATCTCACGTTAAGAGCGCCAGAGTGGGTGAAGGAGCGCGTATATAAAGAACGACCTCGTCTTTATTATGACGACGATGTGTATATATACGCCTTTCGTCGTAAGCTCTCCTCTCCTCTCTTCTCTTTTCCTTCATAGTAGTAGTTGTTACCTTATTAGCCGGGAGGCATCGCACGCGTCTCGACGCAACAGTTCGTGGTCCAGCTTCTTCTTCAGTCTAGGCTACGCCATTGTGTCGAGCAAAGTATCTTCCGGCAGTAGTTAATTTTCCTGGAAAAGTTCTCGCGAGGTATCGTACACGATTCTATACGATGTACGAGTCTCCCGCGTGAGATTGTAGATGATGCGAGACAATGGACATTTGCACAAGAGTTCTCTAAATTGAAACGCGTAAAATATCTCGCGATAATTGTCTAAGACATTAATGCAAATTATAGAAATTCGAAATAAATTTTTCCGTCGACAATAACTTTAAAATTTATGTACATATATATATATATATACAAAGGAAGAAATTTTCTAATGTTATCCAAAAAATTTAGTGAAAAAAAATAAATGAGAGAGAAAGCGTGGTTAAAGTGCCTTCTCGAAGGGAGATCGGAAAAAGAGGAGCGGCGTTCGACACGAGGGAGGAGGTGTACCAATGAGTCGGATGGAAAACGACCCTCCGCTATATATATACCCGGGGGTTAGCCGCTCTTCCCGATTTCCTTCCACCCGGAGCGCAGCCACTTTCCCGCTTATTCAGCAATGATTCAATTCGGATGTGCTTTTTACGCCCGTCGCGGCGGCGGAGAAACCGGTGGGAGGTTACCGAGCCGTGCTTCGTAACCCCGCAAAGGGGAAACGAGAAAGGGGGATGAAAGGTAGACGGGCCAGGGGGAAGGGAGGGAACAATCGGGGAAAGAGAAGCGAAGAAGGGCCGCGCAAAGTTATCCCGCGCTGAAAACAGATTGCTCGGCATTCAGTCGTCGAGAGCGTTCCTTCTCGCTCTCACGGAAGGAAGGGAGAAAAACTACGAGTACAGGAGAGTCAACTAGCCGACAAGTCGTTCTTTTAATTCAGCTTACCGCGAAGTTCTTTTCCCGCCCGCTCCCTTATTCCGTCGGAATGAACAGGGCGCCGCCACCTGGCCGGATCCCTCGTCCGGTCCGATAAGGAAGTCGTGACGCGGCATCTTTGCGGTGTCATACACGAGTAAGGTCTTTACTAACGGCGGATTTTCCGTTAACTCGAGGAAAGCGCATATAACTTACGTACGTGATTCGATCTGACAAGCGTTTCGGACAAATCACCCAAGAATTCTCAGACGACGTTAATTGCGAAATGACGCAATATGTTCAAGAGATGCTTGTTAAAAAAATTGTGTCATCTTAATAAATATGGATTATATTTTTAAATTAATTAAACACACGTGGATTTTAGAAAAATTAAAAACAAGCGAATGATTTATTATTTCATGCAGACAACCTTCCTTCGAACGCATAAAAGTTTATTATATTACACAGACATACAAATATCAGGACTTTTCGCTTCGAAGGAGGGTTTGATGTTTCCGATGCTATGCCGCAGGATCCGAGACCGGGGCCTCGCTCTTCGCCGGCGGCCAGCGCGTGAAATGAAAAAGCGCTCTTTCTCGAAGAACTCTAATGACGGGAGGGAGGGAACACCGGGCCCGTTCTCGCACACGCTTAATACATCTCCTCTTTCTCGACAAAGTATATCGGGAGCCTCACGATCGGCGTAAATCAACATGTACTCGCCGGCGGGGCTCCTCACGTGACCCATGGCTTACACGCACGTGAGCACGAGCTAAAGAAACCGAAAAAAAAGCGGCTCTCTCTTCCACGATGATAGTTTAATATTAGTCCGGCGTACGGTAACATGTCAGTCAACCTTCCGACGTTTCATACGCCGTCGCCGCTTTTCAAGATCCTCGCGTGTAAGACCGATATTCATGAAGTAACGACTCTTCCGCGAGAAGGAGAGAATAAATAAAATCGTTTAATTCTTCGTTCATTTACCACAAAAGTTTCTCTTTTATATTTATGCATATTTTCTTAAACGAAATCGATGTATTATCATTGAAAAGAATATGATTGCTGAATAAGATGGTCTCGGTTATAAGTATCAGTTAATAATAGAGCCTTTCAATCAATATCTTAAAAATCTTACGTCTCACATATTATAATATGTATATGGAACATAATATTATATAAATATATATATAGCATATTTTGTTTAAAAAAATCCGAGTTTTTGACCAAGAGTCTTGTTTATTTTTTGTGGGTTTATCGCATCTTAAAAGTGAAAAAGTGTAATATATAATTATGAATTTTTATATACTAGTTACATATATGTATGCGAAATATTCATATCCATTTTCATTCTAGATATGTGCGTGTGAGGACTTCTCTTCAAAAAATAGCAATCCAAAATAAATAAGAAAAAGCTTCAAAAATTAGATACTGGAAATATATGTATTATTATTGCTGATTTTTCAGTGAAATCTTTGGGATATAAAATAAAAAGAGGCAAAGTGTGAAATATTCACTGGTCTTCAGTAAAATCTCGTGTCACTTAAACCAGTGATATTTTCATTGATTCAATTTCAGAGATTATTCCAAAAAACATGATATTATATCATTTCAAACGCGGTACGTTCGCGTGAGACCATTTTTGAGTCGAACGGAAAAAAAGAGAACGCGGTAATGTGGTAAACTGTAATTTAATAATTTAACATATATACGGCAGATTGACAACACGCTGCAAGAAGCGCACGAAGAAGAGGCGTCCGGAAGGACGCGACGAATCGGGCCCTACGATCGATCGCGGCGTGCACGGCTGACGTGACGTAATACGGGCCCGGCGGTTTACTCTAAAACATCGGTCCCACTCGGTCAGTCGCATATTAATATACCTGAGAGCCGAGTGTAGCCAGAAGCGGGCAGCTGCCGGCTCGTTTGCAGCACGCGATACTCGCGCTCTCACCTGTAACGTATATCTCAACCCCTCTCTCTCGCTCTCTCGCTCTCTCGCTCTCTCGCTCCTTCCCCTCCCCGTTTTCTCTCGCTTCTTCTCTCCTCGGTTCGTCGCCTCTGTCTTCGTCCAGGCCCCCGTACGTCCTCTTCGTGTCCGTATCTATCTCTCTGCGCGCGAGGAGCACTCGAAATTATTATTCTCGGCTCTCGAGCCGGTTAAAGGCCTCCTTCGTATACATCGGCCGGTTAATATGCGTACAGGGTGTCCCGATATTCGAATACAACGCAGACCGGCCACCGATCTCTCATCGGGAATGTATGTATATATAGTACACACCGGCACACTCGACGTAGGCACACGCTCTGCCCGTCTCGATGCCTACTCATGAAAAATGAACGACCGTTAATGACATGCACTTATGGCTGTTACGTCGCGCATTAATCAGGCGTATCAAGACCGTATCGTTTCCGGAGCATGTATTCTTAGAAATCGTCAAATTATTTGGCATTGAGGCACGCGAGCGATCTCAATCGAGGCGTTACAAATGGCGATACAATTGAAGGGTAAGACTATAGGGTTTTAAAACCTATTTTAAGCCAGAACAAGCGAACAAGTTCAATTGATTGTAAACGAATTCTATAAATCAGTCAAAAATGTGTCATCTAAAAACTTAATAATTTTATATAAAATATTATTTTATACAAAATCTAATAAAAGATTTCTATTATCTACAATTTTTTAATTTCAGTAATTAATTTCACTTGCTTATTTGTGATTCGTTTACTTAGTGGATTTTTTGTTTACGCAAATATATATGTAACAATTTAAAAATGAGGCCACATTTTGGTATCAATTTTTAACGGATGATTATTTTATTTTGTTCATTTTTTTTTTATCAATACAGTTAGCTTGGAATCAAATTTCTTAGACATAACACGCAACATGAAAATTTTCACGGGTTTTTTCCTTTTTCCAGAGATTGCATGCGTAGAGAGAGACATAATTATTCCCCTTCCCATATTATCGCAATTCATGATGGCGATTCTTTGTATTCACACGTGTATATATGGAGTCGTCGTGATTTCGATCACGCGCGAGGCATGTCTGTCGGTGACGGATGATCATTGCACGGATTGTACTCTCTGGGAACTACTTGAGGATATCTCATTGACAAACAATATTCGCGCGCCTTGCGAAATCGTGAATGCCGGCCCGTGTTCGTCGGCAATCGAGGCACGATCGCGCTTAAACGGCTTATAAAAGCGTCTGCGGCGATCCATCATGCCGCGCTTCTCGTCGACCGGAACGGCCAAAGGCCTATTTAGACGGGACGATTTCCAACCATTATCCCGCAAGAACCGATTGCGCACGCTACTCGTAACGTAGTCTCAATTTTACAATTTGATAGGGTATGCTTGCGGCATTATATTTATTGTTAGATATTTTATACTTGATAGGATTGCGATTTCAGTATGATTTTAATGTGGCCATCTACCTTTTTAAGAATTAACACGCAAGTTTTATTTCTCGTAACGACAAAATAAGAGATGACTTTGCGCATATTTGATAATCGTGTTTGATAATCGCGATAATAAATTAAAGACGCGTTAAAATAAGTGTTCTTTTAAATCCTTAAATTCATTTATTTATCTTACGCTTACATTAAATGTTAAGAAAATTATCAAACGACCATTTTTATGGGACATTTCCTTTTTTCTCGCTCATTCGATGAACTTGGTACACGCGTGTATCCAGAGCGAGCACTTGGGCACGATAAATGATCGTAAACGCATGTTATCCGCCCGCCTTGGATATTTGTTAACAGGTGAGAGTAGGCGGCCTTATATTTCTTGTTACCCGCGTTACACATATGGTTTATAACGCACATAAAGCTACGAGACTCCGGCGGTTTGCTTGTACACACTTTCATGTTCGCGCGAGTCTGTTATTATTTATATGATCCGCGATCACTGCGATAAATTGTTATGTTTCCTTTATCGGATTCGTTAACTAAATCTTTCTTTCTCTCTCTCTCTCTCTCTTTCTCTCTTTGTCGCCGACCGGCCAACTGTGCAACAACAGCAGAAGTTAGCCACCCTTTAAGAATTCATAATTGGATCTTGATGTAAGTTACATAGGACGTAAGAAAACAAAGGATATTAGCTTAAGAAATATCGAATAGGAAATTAAATTTTTTTTTACTAAAAAATATTCCGATAAGCGATAGGTGGTTCGAGCAAACATTACATGCTCTCTTTACCTTCTTTTCAGTCTATTTCAGTTATTTATTTTGTTTCTATTCTATTAAACTGAAGGAAAAATGCAAAACAGCACCGAATAAAAATCAGAATCATATTTTACTAATATTCAGTAGAAATATTTATACTTTTTTACTTCTTCGTCTTATGTTCCTGATTATTATTAAGATTAAAAAATCAATAAAATCAATAGGATCTATTATATATTTGCAAGATGACGAAAAAATTCAGAACTGTGTACATATTGCACTTCTTTACTTTTAAGTTATAATAAGCTTACAAAAATTGAACAAAACTTTTTAAAAATTCAAAAATATTTCTATAACAAAATATAAATTTATTTTATATATAATATTATAATATATGAGATGCAAATTTTAAAATATAAGTGATTAAATTTTAAAATATTTTATTGAATGGAATGAAACTACTATCAATAAATGATTCAATAAGATTTTAATGATTTAGAGTGTTATCTGCAGTATAGTTATATAAAAATTTTAAAATATCTGATTGAACTGAACGAAACCACTATCAATAAATGAAGGTTTACTGCGTTATCTGTAGTATATTTATATAAATATTAGCAATTATTCATCACTTTACAATATTGAACACTGATTCTACTTAAAAATATGGGCCCTATATATGCTCTAGATAAAATTTAATTTGCTTGGATTCTAAAAATTGTTTAAACTATAATCGTGTTAATCATCAATAATGTCTACAATGTTAAAAGATATTTTTAGGCTGTTCGCCTGAAAATAAATTTGTACAGTACTGCAAAAAAGACCATCTATTTCTAATCGAGCAAACCATAACGGATTTCTTAATTTCCTTCGCAAACCTCTTCTGACTACCACGATCGCTGTTGGGGCCAGTTGGGAAATCGCCGTGACGCTTGTTAAGCAATTGTCGGCTTTACCGTTGACATTGCGATTTCCTCTTGCTCTCACTGGTCATTTTAACGCATTCTGAGGTAATGGTCGTTTCTTGTAAAGAAGTTAATTGGTTCCTGTAACAAGCTACTATGCATACGTATAAGACGTTGGCGACGTTCCTGCTCGAACGTTTCTACCGTTCGAATTAACGTTTCTTACCGTACTGACTGGAATAAAATGAGGCTGTCTTTAATTAGACTGTAATCGATTATACTAATTTTCTACGTAACATATAAACCATATAATTGAAATTTATTTTATTCGCGTGTGTGCACATCCTGCGTAAATATAATAAATGCAATTATATATTTTTATTTTTATTGTGTGTGCTAAAATAATATATAATTATATATACAACATACATTTTTTATATTTTTAATACAAATTTGTATTATAATTTAATCGATGAGAACACATTTTCTAAGTTTTGTTATTTCGTGAATTTATGTCACCAAAAGAGATATAATTATTCGAAATTGAGAAAAGTGTAAATTGCGAGAAACAATCTATCAAGAGCACGGTTTCTCACGCATACGGCTTTTACGGACGGATTTACGCCATAGGGCCACTTCCTTCGTTCGCGCCGCGCCTATCCTCGGGAATAAACGAAGGCACGTCGGTATAGTAATCACCATCACCATCACCATCACCATCACCATCACCATCACCATCGCCTACGCTCGAGCGGGCGTGCTGAACCGAACCGAGCCGAGCACACGATGCACACCACTAGTCTCGCCTCCTTCGGCGGCGAGAGAGTCGGCTCTAGGTGGTACTTCTCCGGTAATTTTAGCCGGATCTGCATATTTTAGCACGAACACTTCCGTCGATCATTATCCTCGTTCGCCGCCGCTCGACCCGCGCGACTTTGTTGCATACAATCGCGGGACGGCGCGGCGGCATCGCGCGCACGCGAGGCTACCGCAGTCGTGCAATCCGCTTTATGGAAAATCGTTGCACCCTGACCTGCACTCCGGCGAGGAAAGCGACCAGAGCGAATATATCGGAGGCGAATTCGCCTGGACAATGTACTTTGCGCCAAAATGATTGTAACCAGATGGCTGTATATCTCTCAGATGTTTTTTCGCAACTTTCTTTTGCAAAGTCGATTGCAGATTTTGTTCATCATTCGTCTTACGCATTTTTGTCAACAACTTTGTCAACAAGGCTATATATGCGTGCATATAAAACGGTAATACAACGGCTGTGAGCAATTGAAGGACAATTGTAAAGGCTGTAATTAGCAAACACTCGGGGAAATAAAAAGGTGAATTATCAAGGGCAGATAATTACGTTGCAGTCCATGCGCGCAATTATTCGGCAGTAAAAATTCGGCAGTTAAACTAAGTAATCTACTTCTTAAGAAAATCTGCATTTCTTAAGGATTTCTTTTTTATCTTGAAAAATTAGAGAATTCTTATAAAATTTTATTAGAAATTTTTTGAAAAACTGTCTCCAATAAATTTATTTATATATAGGTAGCAAGTGATGGTCAAGTTATCCGAGTCGACATTTTTTTCCTTTGCCATCAATGTTCAACCAAAATCTGCTTTGCTACTTCAAGCAGTAAAATTATCCTATTTTGAAACTATTTAATATTCAATCCATAGTTTTGCTCAAAGCATTTTTTTAAAACTTCTAACAATAAGTGGGAAACTATTATAGTTTGCCTATTTGAAATACAACAAAAAGCAGGAGTTCAACACAATACAATTTCTGTATGAATGAAAATATGAATCATTCAGAATTCATACGTGTAAAAAATAAAGGCTAAAAGTAGAGACAAAATTTCAATTCGGATAATAAACATTACAACATATGACAATTTACCCATGGCTACTATACTTTTGATCTTGAATATTTGAGTATATAAATCTTGTCATATAATGTCTAAATTGATTTTACGACTAAATTGAATTAAATCCTAGAGAAAATGGCTTAAATATATGCTCATATTTTATTCGAGAGATAAATATTTATTGTAAAATATATATATATATATATATATATATTTATGATTTATTATATTTGTAGCCTCACTTTTCTTCTTTAATCGTACGAGTAGAAAACGTTAGAAAGCGCACAAAGAAACTTATTTCAAAAAGTTACATCTAAAAATTCTCTAATTTTACTTGGAATTTTGAACAAAAATAAGATTAGAAATTTCTCAAGGAATTTTTCTCAAGATTTGAGTAGACACTCTATAAATACATTATTACTAGGAAATTAAAGAAATCTTCGCCGTTCGCTATTCCGTGACGCTACACTTTTATGCTCTCCTTTGCATTATCCGCTACACATATACGGTCTTTGAAAATTATTATTTTTCGAATCAGTTACCGCACCGTGCACGCATGGCGTAATTTTTCTGCCGCAGCAACACTAAGAGATATTGTTACGATTACTGTTTTCCATAAGAAAATTCTAAATAATTCAATCGCTCTCTAATTTTAATCGGCGCAACGCACAATAAAGCGCAATTATAGAACGCGCGTGTAAACGCGACCGGATTTTTCTTGTATGTATAGATGCCTCGAATATCCTGTACATCGATGAACGCGAAGTACATAAATGAGCGAGTTGAAGGCGCCAGAGGGAAGGAATGAAGAAAAAAAAACAGCCGCAAATGAATTTCAATGGACGCGGTATGATTCGAGTCTTTTTCTTTTTTCTTCTCTCTCTCTCTCTCTCTCTCTCTTTCTCTCACTGTTTTCACTTTGGGGTAAAATCACTAGGAACTCTCGTCGCGCTTCCTCTGTCTCTTTTCTCCTTCCGAGAAGCGAACACGATTGTGCGTCAGATAAAATATACGGCCTTGTTTCTCTACATATGAATGCATTATAATTATCTATTCATTTTCCATGGACACGTAACATCGCGAAGAGCTATTCATACGGTGCTCGTGTGCCTTTGATTACGAACGAGAAACAGTGTAGCTTGCAACGAAAGGGGGAAGGGAAAACGTGTAAATTCGCGACATATGAGAGCGACTACTACGTGTTGTTAAAATTGTTGATGTGCGTATATGTTTTTACATTACTTGAAAAATGTGTCTCTTTATTTCTCTGAATACAAACTTTGTGCCAACTTATGCAATCTTCATTAAGATAAAGCCTATTAACCCTAGGTGTAACTTTTTGATGCAACCATTAAAAGTGTAGATTATAGTGACTCCGGAATGTCTCCTGTTACTCTTAGAGTTTCTCCTGTCTTATTTTCCTCTTCGCGAAGACAGTGAGAATTTAGCAAGATAAAGTTTTTAATATCATATCTCAAAACAAAGAATGATCAAATATTAAAGGAAAATTTTCGCGTGTTGCATCCTTTGTTTTAACTATTTTGTTGTCGCATTATTCGCGACTGTTCTGACGTATCGCGAAATCTGTCGTGTCACCGATGTGGCAAAGTCTCCGGAAAATATACATCGCGATCCTTATCGCCGGCGTGATACGTTTCCGTTCCTCATCAACAATGGATAATAGCTGTATAATGGCATCGCAATTGCGATATCGCGATAGTGTCTAATACACGTGCTTTGTCAGTGCTTTGTATTTTTGTGCAATATTATCAGCTGCGTCTTTTCCCGGACAGCTTTTTCTCTCTTTTTTTCCTCTTTTCGTTTACACACTTTCCATAATCGCGCCTGTATTGAACCGCTTTCCGCGACTATTCAATGTATCGAACGGCATGCAGCGTTCGAAAACGTACAGTCAAAAGACAATAAACAGCGATGCCGGGTTGCACAAAAGAGGGAGAGGAGAGGGGAGCAGGAAAGAATAGTGGGCGATGCATGCGCGCACGTATATCCGCACCAAGAGGACCGGTGTTTTTAACGAAAACCGCTCGACAATTAGGCTCGACGAAGCTCGACAGTGTCTTCACAGTATTCTGCGTCCAATCGAATTCGGACGATCACTCTTGTAACAATTATTCGTTCCTTTGTCGCGTTGTCACATGATTTTTCCAAGCTCTTTTCTCAATAATGAAGAATATACATTTATATCTAGTTACTTTACATAGCGTGAAATTTTTACTTAAAATATTATTTGTTCATTATATCAGCAACGTTGTTTACATTTAAATTAACTATACCTCTTTGCTAAATATATCAAATTACATTATTAAAAAATTTTTTTTAGAAATTACTTATTATACGAGTTTTTATAACGCGCGAAAATCTGCGCGTCAATGATCTTTTGTGAAAAAAATAAAATCGCACTCTGTGGCTTAGGTGCCCCGCGTATGAGGGGGTGGACTACGCGTCCCTCTTTCGTACGCGGGGATAAAATGGAAATGCCTGGCAGCGGGCGGTATAGGGGAAACCCCGTGGTTTCGACTGTTTCGAGGCGAGAGTACGAGAGAAAGCATGCAAGGGAGTCATCCGGATTTGCCCCTTCGTACTATCGTCGCCCGCACTGAAAGCAATGTTTCCTACTCTTATGCCAAAAAAAAAAATCCCCGATTTATTTCTCCGGGCGATCGCACATCGGAACGATATATATGGGCATCGATAAAATCCGGCGGTGACTGATCAAAATCTTTCCTTTTTTTCGGCTACACGATGTTTCCATCGATTCGAACCTGCACGAGAGATGCAATCCATCAACTATTCCGTTATCCGCGGAAGAAAAAAAAAGCAAGTACGTTCAAATGTAACCGTGAGATAATTATGTATTTTATATATAGTATAATATTAGAATATACAGTAAACGTATAAAGTTTTTCGTTTAGTTTGACTTTCCGCGGATTGTGATTTTTTATAATGATTCGAAGTTTTAAGATTGCTCCGAGATTTTTCTCGAGACTCCACCGAGGAGACTGTAGAATCTGTCCGCGTGAACGAAGAAAGAAGGCCGACGAGCGAGCGAGAGGAGCGCTGCAGTTTATTTCGGTCGGGTTAATTAGTGTTGCCTCGCGAGGTTTACGGTTGACATTTCGTTGGTCGTTCGTTCGTCGTTCTACGGAGGTGAAGGGGAGAGGGAGGGGAGAAAGAGGAGAGAATGGAGAAAAGGACAGACAAGGGGGCTGAGAGGAGGACCGGCTTTTTTACGGCAACACACTGGTCGGCCATGCCGAAGAGGAAGACGAAGTCGGCGCAGAAGTGTAGAGGAGGAAAACGGACGAGTTACAAGAACGTTCCGACCAATAAAACTGCAGTGCCCCTCGATGGTACCCCGAAGGCGCCAGGGCAGTCTGGATCTCCCCTTATTAGTCTCTCCACTTCAGCGTGTTCGTCTTAGAAACCCGCGTAACAATCTTTGTCTTATTCCGCGGTGTGAATCTCGCCATTCGAATTAGACCCGCTTTTATGATTCTACCGCAATAGATTGCTCTTGGAAAGAACGGTAGAAAATCTCGTAAAACAGTCATAAAAGCTAGTCGAGATATTACAATAATATAATGTAATAATAAGGTGAATGAATTCAGAGATTCACATTAAAAAAAAAATCTATCATAAAAGAATACTTCCCCTAAACCGCAGTCTTGCATAACTTATGAAACTACTTAAAACTATTTTGGAGATGAAAAAAATGAGAAATTTTAAAACAATATGAAATTTGTGTGGGTCGATGTAAGAATATAGGGAGAAACAAAAGGAAGTAGGAAGAATGGTGAACAGTTTGGCTTATTAAGCATCCTTATCGCCGAAGAAAGACAGTTCGAACGCGACACGGTCGTTTAACTTTTACTCGACCTGCGAACAAGTAATGAACACACACTGACCGCCGAAATAGGACCCGACAGTCCCTTTTTCTGGTAGAAATCTTGACTTTATCACATTCGAAAAACTTGACGGCTGTAAACAGCAAACGACCCTTGGATACGGATAGTCCGACCGAGATTTACAACGGTCCAGTTAGAGACGTGAATTTGTGTAGGCATAGAATATAATACGGATATCAACGTTAAATACATGAAAAGCTTCTTTTTATTATTTTAAATAAACAGTTGGTCTAAGACTAAGAATTGAAAATTGAGTCGCAACACAAAAATCGGTCGCGATTCATAAAATTAATATTAACGCGCTATAAAATGTTACGCAAGATGGCCCTCTGTTCCCGCGATGATGTCATTTCTTTTATCTGTGAGTCATACGTGATAGGATAACAGGGTAACGATAAAAACTGACGAACCGCGAGTGTCCCGCACGGTTTCCTGTTTTCCCGTAATCATAAATGTTACGTCCAACAACGAAACAAATGGACGTTCAACATCCGAGTAATATTTTCACATTGCGTACCAGCTGCTGCCACATTTCATTTTGTCATCTCCGCATCCGTCGCGTAATTCTTCTCGTTTAATTATTCGATGTTCGTCATGAACAATATTGTTGCATATTGCACAATTAGAACGGGAAATATTTTTCTCGCTGTTAAAATACTTTTTGCTCACAAAAATATCTGTCTGATAAAGTAAAGTTTATCTTGGCTCACGTGAAACATATTCCATTCCAAATTATCAATTTATAATTCACTTTCTTTTATTTTGATGAACTGTAAATTATTTTTCAAACATTTTTTACACTAACAAAATTTTATTATACATTACTTTTATGTATCATACCATACTTCGCCTGGTACATTATTTTATTTATACTATGTGAAATATTGCTGGGGCAGGATGTTCATCGATGTACAGGATATACAGAAATACAGACTTGATCTTTGCATGTAAAGCTATTTTCATAAAGAGAAATTTGTGATTCTTTAAGGAAAAAAAGAAATCAATTTTTTTTATTTATCACATTTAAAAAAGTTTTGAAAAGGGGTTCCTAAAATTTTTGAAAATGAACCCCACAAAATTTACAACCTTCTCTTTTCTATACATAAATCTTCTCAAAAATAAATCAACTAGGCTGAAATTTTACATAATGCATTCTTTCACGTTATTGTTGACAAACAAGAGATTTATAAAAATTCATTTTTAGTTTTGAAAAATATGACCAATATAAAAATATAAAAAATTAATTCTTTAAAGTATTATCACATTCTGTTTCCATGCAACAGCTTTGTTATAATTTAGGCAATAGTTATATATTAAAAATTTGACTGTTGTTTCGAACGCATAATATTGAAAATTTTGAACAAAACTTTTATTATGTGAACTATGAAGAAAATTTCTTTTAGATTTTTTTTCTTGTATGTGCTATCTTCTGTTTTAAAAAATTCTAATATTTTTGTACAAAAAAAAAAATGATGTAATATTTCGAGAAGTCAACAAACATCAAAATTTTGTTCTTATTTTTAATCTAAATTTTTTTCAAGTTTATAAATTCTAGAAGATTTCGGTAGATTTAATTTATATAGATTTTAATTTATATAGAAATTGATCTACTTTTACTTACAAGCAGGCAGTAAACAAACAATTTCCTACTTAAAGATTTAAAAAAGAAGCTTTCCATATATAACTATATATTAAATAGTTTTAAAATAATATCATTTGACTGATCAAAAATGTTAGATTGAAAATTGAGATGAAAAATAAGAGAAAAATTTCGATTCGAGATATGTATAAAGTTTAAAGATCATGCTGTTAAGCAAAATATCCTAATAATAGTGCTTAAAATTCCAAAAAATTTAACAATAAGTATAGTATAAATAATCTATTTTTAAAAAAAGGCACACATTTATAAAGTCTGAAAACCTTGAATTTTGTACATGCGGTGATAATATAATGTTTTGTGTGAGTTTCCACACAAAAGTGATTTTTCAAAGAGAAACGTAGGATTAAGAACAGTTTATATATCTTTCTATAGACGTTGCACGTGACTTTTTAAAAAGAGTCGTGGCAGGAGTTGAATCTAATACCTAACAAAATCTGTGGTTTTAGAACAAATTTTCTAAAAAAAAAAAAATGTTATATGTATTATGGTTCCGATTATGCTCGTTCACGGCCATAATCGACAGATTTACGCAAAACCATAAATCATCAAATGGGACTCACTTTTTCAAGATACCCAGCAGGTATAAGATCCTCGAAGGGATGTTTATCTCGTCTTGAGTACCTCGTCAACCTGTCCGTTAATCCTATTAGCAGCGGCTGATCTTATTGCGTTGCAACTAGCATCTTTTCGTTGTCTCCTGACAATCGGCTAACCATTTTTATCCGTTTTTATCCTTGTTTACCAAATCCTTATCGTCAAGGAAGCGGACCTCAGATACGTTTCCTTTGTTATAAACGAGCATGTTTGAAACTTGTCAGTATATCATCGATTAGATATTTCTTTCTGATCAATAATGTTACTGAATAATAATAATAATAATAATACTGAATGTGTGTAAAATTTAATGATTCGATAAATTATATTCGGTTCTTGTAGAATGAAACATAACCGCTTATCGAATCGTGTTCCTGGACGATGAAAATTCTTGCATACGAACGAACACAGCAATCTCTTACGCTAATTTAGCGGATAAGTATTCCATGCGCGTTTAATGGTTTCGGTCCATTGGTAGGACCTAATAACCCGTGAAATTATTCAAGTTGCGCGGTACGGGGTAAATCCCATGAGCTAATCTTCTCGGCGTCCATCGCTCGTGAAATTTTCAATGGGAGAACAATAGGCCAGAACAAATGTTTGGCTTATACACTGGCGCCAGAAATGTACGATACTGTACAGTATACAGTATACAGGGTGACCGCGCTTTGTCTATTGATATTTTCTCTATGGCAAACTCTTTCTGAAGGGCGCGGTATATGATGAAAATTTTAATTTATAAATTTTCTACTATAATATATAATATCGAGATATATTATTTATAATAAATATAGAATTCTTTTCAGAAAAATTTTGGAAAATATATT
Organism: Anoplolepis gracilipes; assembly: GCF_047496725.1. NCBI lineage: Eukaryota > Metazoa > Arthropoda > Insecta > Hymenoptera > Formicidae > Anoplolepis > Anoplolepis gracilipes. The sequence goes on along the minus strand of NC_132971.1, from coordinate 6,682,703 downwards.
CAACATGATGAGTAAAATTAATATATTTATTAATATTTTTTCAAATGCAAACTGACATTCGAAAACTGGTTTTTCTTAAGATACAAATTCGCTGCGCTTAAAAGAAGACTTTGTCTTTGTTGAAGACGTTGACATTTGACAATAGGGCTATATTTTACGATCTCGCGGGCCTGGACGCGATATATCGGTTGGAAGAAATCCGGCTCCTCGCGCGCGCGAACGGAGCCAAGAAGAAGGGAGAGAGATAGAGAAACGCGGATTTATTCAAGTCTCTCGCCGTCGAGTTGACAAGAGTAGAGCCGCGTAAACACACTCGTTTCTCCTTGTTCAGCCGCGATCGTGCAGCATTCCACGACGAGGCAGGGCGTCGCGACGCCGATCGTTCGACGATACTTCCTCTCGGGGTGAATGGTGGGACAGGAGGGGATGAAAGGCGTCGCGACGTCGATGGATACGTTCAAAAAATAACTTTCGCATCCAATCGTGGACAGCCGGGCGGCCCATAGATCCCGCCCTTGGAGCAACGAACGATCCCACGATTGCTCCGTTCCATTCCAGTCGCCACCCATGATTCTTGGTGGGGATATCCGCTGCTTTCGGTTTTCCTCGCCAGAGGGGGAGCCGCGACAGAGAGAGCGCGGAGCCGGAGGAGCTCGCTGAAGTGGTGTGAGTGTTGCCGAGTCAGTCGCAGACTGGAGTGCCCTGTGAGAGCAGGGGACGGACCGAACGAACGAACGAGAACTTGTACTCTTCTATATATCCTAAGCGCGCTCGCGAACGCTTCGCTCGCGCGAAACGAATGTCCGTCTATCCGAATGTCCGTCCCGCTTCTCTCCCAGTGTCGTCGTTCCGATATCGTGTCTCGGAGTTGCGTTACGTGCCAGCTGTTTTCATGACGCGCCGCGTTAAAAACCTCGAGGAGCCGCTCCGTGTCGTCGCGACGAGAGGAAGCACTGTCACGCGTCGCCGCTGATCTCACGCCACGTTTCGCAAACGTCAAACAGGACCTTAACGTTAAAGTGCGCGATGACGTCTCATTGATGAATCGTGTGATTGCTGCAGAAAAACGTGCGTCATGAGGTCGGTCACGGCCGACCAGGACTTGGGCGCAGCCTGATGTCAGATCTTTGATGTCGTCGCGCTCCGTCTCGTTTTTCCGTTTAATGACGTTGTCGCGCGACGTATAGACACAGTGAAGAAAAGAGAAAGAGAGAGAGAGAGAGAGAGAGAGAGAGAGAGAGAGAGAGAGAAAGAGAGACCGCGAGAAAGAGAAAGAGAGTGCAGTGCGTGCAGGTGCGAGATTGTGTCGCATATATTCGGGGAGAGAAAAAAGGAGAGAGCTGTACGTCGACGCGCATAGTCTCCAAACATGTCAGCGTACGCGCAATTCGGATACTCGTATCCGTCGGCATCTCAGGTAAGTCACTTGAGCAATCGTTACAAATCGCGTCGATGCAATCAATGCTGAAACTCGTCGTTTTTCCAATATAACATCGAATAATTTAATGAACGAAAAGAGACGTAGCCGCAGACGTAGAGATGTTTGTATCTACTTAAAGTATAGATTTATAATCATACCCGGATATGTTTTATAAACTTATTAGATGGGGGGCGGGGTTCGATGTTCGTGTTTGTGTATTTCTCATTCATTTATTTGCGCGTATAATCGCGTGCATTTACGTAAGTAACTTGTTTCGCGAGGAGAGACGAGATCTATTTCTCTCAGAACGAGACACCGATCCCCGGTTCTTCGAACAAGCGGAATTCCACGCGACCGGTCGTTGCCAATAATAGCGCACAATTAACATTCGCGCGAGTTCGCCCGAAGAAAGCGAGAGATCGCCTTAGAGAGACGACAGGCGCACCTGTCTTCCTCGTAGGCAGACTAGAAGCTGCACAGAACGAGACGCGGAAACTCAGCGACGGCCGTCGCTCGAGCGCGTGACGCGACCGTGGAAAAGGGTCCTGCTGCATTCTAATGCCGTCACTTGGCGCTAAACGCGATCGTCGAATTCTGATCTCTAATGGACTTCCGAGTTCTCTCATACGAGAATCAATGTCGATACAAAAACTAGTTAAACAGTTATATTTGGAAACGATGCCCAGGAGTTAACGCATTTAACGTTAAACGTTGTTTTATCAAAGCAAGTTTTATGTATCAAAATGCAGACCAAAATCCCCTTGTCCTCCCTCCCTCTCGTGTACATAGCGCGCTTTAATTTATTGGCTCTCTGCAGCGAATCTGCGCGTAGAAGGATACGATTAATCGATGCGGCAAATGGAAAGAATTTTAAATGCGAATTAATCAGCCCTTCCCCCCATTATTTTACTGCATTCTTTTTGAAAGAAAATAGGAGATTAATTAATTACTTGCAGGTAATTATCTCTGATATCGAAAGTTTTATGTCAAAAACGAGGCTTTTGTAATCGATCATTTATGAAGAACAGGTCTCTTTCTCATCAATAAAGATATTTTTTACTTAATAAAATTATGGCACCTGAGTTCTTTTTACCACGATGATCGATATACGCGCGTTCGCGAATTTTCCGCGAATTTAATAGTAATTAAAAATTTTCGCGGTGCAATTTTACGCATAGGATGTTATTAGGATCAAGTAAACAAGTACAGAAGTAGAAACTTCTGCGTCTCTAAAGTCAGATATTTCAGATCGATTGATATATATAAATCGATATACAAATATATATCGGATAAATGTTCTCCAACTATTTACGTTTCCGCTGGATTACACGCAATTCCTCGGTTGTGAATAACTAGAATAACAAAAAAGTGTTGGCTAATTAATAATAAAAAGATATTTTCAAATAGAAGTGTAAATACTTGTTTGCTCGAACGCTGACGGAAAACGAGTTTTCGCCCGGTTTTCAGCTTCAATAACTTTAACTATGTCAACGTTATCTCGTTATTCGAATTTATTCCACTCTATATATATATTATAATAACGTATAATCAATATAATCAATATAATTTTAATACACGTACTGTATCTGAGAAATTGTACCGTTGGAACTGTAAATGTCTTTTACTATCATCTTATTTTTAATAATTTTTTATATTATTTATTGCACATAATCCTCGCCTTTCGGCTTAGAATGACTTCCAGTCTGTTCATACATATTGATTTTTATACAAAACATTTCGAAATTAAGATTAGAGAGAGAATTCAAAATTAAATCAAATCAGTTAAATTACATCAAATCAAATTAAATCATATTAAATTAAATCAAAATTAAAATTAAAATTAAAACTAAATCAAATCAAATTAACATTTCAGTTGCACCTGAGATTATAGACTATCCCATAGTCTCTGAGACTATAAACTATATAAAATCCATAAAAATAGCGATATATAAAATAAAATATAATATTAATCATTTTTTTATATAATATTAGTTTAAAAAATTTTCAATATTTATAGTCTTTTTATATATTCGTTATGTGATATTCGCGCGTTGTTGATGTTATATATAAAAAGATTGAAAGGAAATCAAGTTTTGTATGGATATCGTCTAAAAATACATCAAGAAAAACGTTGCAAATGTTTACAAAGTTTACACGAAAAATGATGATACTACGGTATCTTAGCGCATAAATCCATTTGTAACAATCGTTTGGTGAACACAATATTAAAATACGCTGTTGAATATGCGGGATAACATTAATGTTAACAAAACGTTGGATGATACGGCATTATAAAGATATATTATGTGTCGGTTGTCGAGTTAAATTAGATAGGCGGTAATTAAGATTCTAGTTCGTCGACGATGAATATTCAGCCACGCGTTTCGTTTGAGTTTTTCCTCCGCTTGATCCTGTACGTCGGAATTTCGCTGGTGAATTTATCGGAAATCGTTTGAATAAGAAAGAGATTCTATTAAATGCCGTTTAATTTATATTAGAATTAAAAATATGAAAGAAAAATTCCAGTTGCAGTTCAAATCATGGAATGTACCACACCACATGTATCAAGTAGATTGTAATAATGTTACGTTTAATGAATTGACATGTTAAATAAAAAAAATCGCACTCGAGATAGTTTTGTTTATTTTTTCTGATGTTAAGAATTCAAAAATTATCTTTCTTCAAAAAGATAAATTCTGTAAAACTTGTCGTGATACTCGGCTGGAAGTATATGACATTTCTCAAACATCCGATACAGATATTACAATTTTGTTCTTCATAGATGGGATCCCAAGTCGAAATTCTCTTCTCCTGTTTTCGATCTCAACTCTCAATCTAAGATTTACTTTGGTACTTTAAACAGTCAGATCACTCTCTTTTAAAACTATTTAATTTATAGTTTTGTCGAAAGCTCCAAGTGAGAAACTGTGTGTGATTACGGACAATTCAAAGTATATAAAGTAAGGAATTAAATGAAATTAAACTATGAAATCCTCGAGAATCCATAAAGGTGCAAAAATTAACATTAAAATGACAGTGAAATTTTAACGCGGGATGATACACGTGCGACGGCGCCGCGCATCGTGTGTTCTTCAAAAAAAGGAAGATGAAAATAAATAATGTTGGATAAAAGCGGCGCGCACGTAAAGTGCACCGAGGGTCGCGCAGGTGCAGCAATAATACGGGTAGGTCTGCCCGCATCGACCGCCACAGCCGCGAAGAATCCGTTGTAAGCGAGTGAGTGCTGTAAATTGCATTATTATTTGCCGCAACGTCAAAGTCGAAGCCATGTATCCCGGCAGCTTTGCCAATTCCAGCGGAAAAAAATTTTTAAAATTAAAATATTGTCTGAGACCCCTCTCTCTCTCTTCTCTCTCTCTCTCTCTCTCTCTCTCTCTCTCTCTCTCTCTCTCTCTCTTTCTGTCTTTCTCCCTAACGAGTCAAGAATCTGCATAATCGTGCTGATGAACAACACGGTACCTTCACTTTATAAATACCGCGTTATATTCTTGATTGATTCATTGGGACATAAAGTAATTTGAGGAGAAACTTCGCATCGTGCTATTTCGATGTAATCCGTACCTCTCGTTGCAACACATCTCTCGAGGTCCATAAGATTATCCAAGTTTTATGAATTCGTTAGAATATACGAGTATTGAGCGTGTAAACTTAAGCAACGTGTCTAACGATTACTCAAAATACTTTGATATTTGATTCGTTAATAGTTAATATATATTTTTGCAGTAAAGTATTCTCTGATACTTACTTCATTGGTATGCTTATCACACGGAAGAAAAAAATGTCTTCCCTCACATTCAATATAGATTAAATGTAGGTTACATGTCACGTTGACGATGAGCTGTTCATTTATTCATAATCTACATATATCGCGCAAATGGAGTAAGAGATCCGGTTGTACTGTTGGAAACGAATGATTAACATGTACATAAGCGTAGTAATTATGTATAATTATCTAAATGGCGTTACGAAATTTGTCATGGTTTACGAACAAGTGCGCGTTACACGTCCATGCTGTAAGATAATAACTACCTTGTACCGATGATTTCTAAGCATATGCGATAATTGATGTTTATACTCTACTTATAACGCGACTCTTCGTAGATGGAACAGCACGAGTCGTAAAATCTACAATTTTAATTACGCATTAATTGTATTCCGGTAGTTTTGATTGCTTTATTACATATTAAACATTTGCTAGTGATATCTCTTGTCTCCTTGAAATTATCGTAAGATTGTTGTAGATAAGAAACAGTAATAAGATATACACTGTACAGAATAAGTCGTAAAGGATATATATTACAACATCCTTCAAGAACGTGTTTAAACTGTTAGAAGACATTATGATAATCAAGGAATATATATATATATATATATATATATATATATATATATATATATATATATATATATAAAATAGATCACAGAGGTTTTTTTCAAATCGTTTTTTCGTTGGATTATTATAGAACTGAGGATTATTATAGAAACCAATAAAATTATTATAGAACCACGCTTCTTAATGTGCATTTTAAAGTACGCATACATATGTATATATCTCTCGTACGTTTGTGATCTCACGCGCATACTAAAATGGTTAAACTGGTCGCGATCGTTCCGTCATTCAGCGGCGTCGCTCTATCTATGCTCGAGCATCGTGTGTTCTGTTCGCTAACAATAAGTTACACTACCGTGATGGCAATAATGGGAATCGTGCAACGCGGTATATCGTGCACCGCGGCATATAATTACGACCGTCGACACGGAAGTGCCTCGGCATCCGCGATATCGATTTTCAGGATCGTGCTTTGTCGGTTCTCTGTCTCTTACTCTCTCTCTCTCTCTTTCTCTCTTTATCTATCTTTCTCTTGCTTTCATTCACGCCGCCCTCTTTTTGCGCTGTTCGCGGCCATTGTTATCGCGAGGGAATCGACGCGAACCCTTGGCAGAGGAGTGACGCGAGAGATCGACGAGCTGGCTCAATTGCGAATGTGAGCGCTTCTCGCTAATTCTCGCCACTCCTCTTGCTTTCATGAATCAGTAATTAGACGATATCCGAGAAAGAGAGAGAGAGAGAGAGAGAGAGAGAAAAGAAAAATCAAATAAGGAAAAGGCTATATAAAAAAAAACTAACATCCTTCCCTTTGATATTTTTCTCTCGATCATTACTCGCGTCGGTTAATTAGAATTTATTAAGGATATATCCGGTCGAGATTCGTGCGGAACTTTTATTCCCAATAGCGTAGTATAACTTTAATGATATACAAATTGCCGCGCCCGTGTAATTACAGAGTAAAACTACAACTTTGTTGTGGCCGGCTCCCCGCATCGGTTTACAATAATGCCCGACGAGATATTAGCCTTTCATTTTATGCTCTTCTCACGATCGCATGTCTGAAAAGAGAATTTCGTGGCCCCGCTCACTTCGTTAACTCGCATTATTATGCCGTCGTTATCCGGTTATACTTTGTTATTACGCGCTGTTTATCTCGTATCACGCGGGATTTGGCAGCGGCATGAAAACACCGTCGCCCGATGATTGACGGAATCGGCAATTACGCCACGAATTCTCGCACGTACTTGCCGAACGGTCTCGGGATTCTGTGTGTCTCGCTTTTACACGCACGTCGCGCGAAAACCGGTTGCCGGTTTTAAAAGTGCATGTGTCTCATCGTTCGCATAGAAACGGCCTCGTTTCGCGTGCGAGCGCGCGCGCGCGCGCGAATTTATCGCTTTTTTCGCGAATTTTAAAAGGATTGATGAAAGACGCGTGGAAATCGAATCAATTCGATCGAGAAACGTGTAATACTTTAGAAAGAAGTTTCATAATATTAAATTATTTTATCTTTTATAGTCCCACTTTGAAAGATATAATAGATAGAAAGACAGGTTGATGATTTATTTAGTTTTGGACTAAATCCCTTGAAATATAAAGAATAAACAATTGTGTAAAATAAATATGTAGAAAAATAATTTTAAAACATAAATTTAAAAAAAATTTATAAATTTATTTATTATTATAATTTTTCTCTCCTATTGAAATTAAAAAAGAAAAAAGAGAAAAATCAAAAATAAAATATACGAAATGCTAAGTAAAAAAAAAAAAAAAGTAAAAAGAGTTTCAGAATACATCACAGCATATACAGGCGTAAATAATATAACTATAAATACATTTTAGTCAACTAAAAAATATAAGAACACTCTTAAGCTGTATGTTATATAATATATCAAATTGAATATCGAACTTAAAAAAAGTAACTGTAAAAGAAAAAAGAGAAAGGGAGAGAGATAGAAGGAAAATCTGATTCGTCGTAATTCATGAGAGCGAGAGAGAGAGAGAGGACGGTCCTTTTCCTCGGAAGATTTAATTCCGGCGGACCAGAACGGATGCTCGTAAGAATTTCCCTCGACGTCGATAAAGGCTTCAACGAGCCGCGTAAAAATATCCCGTCGCGATACTCGCGACGTTCGCGCCTTCTTAACGTCGAGTTACCGCCACTTTAACAGCAGTCTTTAACGCTTCAAATAGATCTCATTGCCCTCCGACACGCGTGCGCGGTGACGTTTTTAAAGCCGCGCTCGCGGAACTCTCCTCCCGCGTTGTGTCTGTCGCGTCTCTCAGACGGACGTAATTAACGTGGAACTGTCGCCGTCCGCTCCCGTGTAATGCTTGCGACTTTCGTGACGGCTTCGCACGTCGCATTAAGCTCGTCGACTAACAATCCGTTCGTATTTGTAAACCCTTGCATTAACTATCATCTGTCGTATTAAACATTGCGCGTTAAACAATCTTTTCCGTGTCGTGCTATTAGAATTCTCGACACTGCTTTAATTTATTTGATAAATATCAAATAACTTGATTACAATGTTGTCGTAGAGAGAGAGAGAGAGAGAGAGAGAGAGAGAGAGAGAGAGAGAGAGAGAGAGAGAGAGAGAGAGAGAGAAGTAATTAATTATGTTGTGTCGAGTAGTTGGCTCCAAATACTTGGCTTTTCTGCGGCGTTGTTTTTCGCAAATGTACAGACTGCTCGAGAAGGCAATCTGGAACCGCTCGCCATTCTGTTAAATTTTAATTGAAGATCTCTTCTGTCCGCACATTATAAAAGTCTACGCTTGCTGGCTAATTTGTCGAGAGAAGAAGGGCCTCGTAATGTCGTTGTCGTACAAGAATTTACGCCGGAGAGGCCGAAGGGAGAGCCGCAAGATTCTTGTTCACTCTTGCCGATGGTTGTGATTTCGGTGAAGAGAGAAAGATACATGTCCGAGAGAGAAACTGTAGCTTGTGAAAGAGAAGCGGTCTCCGAGGAAAGGTAGACGAGCGAAAAGATCGACCACGCATTCAATCTCCCTTGGTCGCCATCTTTCCAGTATAAATCGCGCGTCCGCGTAATTGGTGGCTGCCAGTTTGTTGTAATGGATTTACGAATATACGTCTTTTAAAAAACGCAAATAACAGGATTCGAGCATCGTTGCCTGAGAATTTCAGTTGTTGATATTTCAGCTACTGATAAATTTTATGGCGAACAAAAGAAGAAATAAAAAGGAGGGAGAAATAAATAGTTGTTTACGCGGTTTGCGAAAATAGATTAAGGGTATAGTGTAATAAGAGCTATGCTAAATGTTTCGATTATTTTCTCGTAGGTGATATCGATGACGCATGATTAATCCCCAACTACTATTCAATTTCACTTTGAACACTTTTAATCCTGTTTATAAAGGTCGATCGCAACGTTATACGTACAAGATCTGTTTTTGGAGGACTTCGGCTTCTCCGGATTCTTTCGTTCTCCCCTCTCTCCCCTCTTACCTTTCGTTTACACCTATGAGCGTTCGTGCATGTGGCGCAGCCGCGTGCAACGATGCGTCGATAAATGACAGTGGGGAAATTTGTGTGTATTGATGAATGAAAACGTATGTATACAACGTAAAGGTTGGAAAAAAGGATAGGTAAGTAACAAAAGTCAACCCACGAGATCAACCCACGTACTTTTATAATAAAAACATAAATTAATGAAAACAGAATATCTTACTCTCTAGAGAAAATTCTCAGGGATTTCTTTTTTATTTAGAAAAATCTACGAATTGTTATGAAACTTTTAAAATTTTGGGGAATTATGGGAATTTGAGACTTTTGAAGATTATTGGGACTTTTTAAAAGAATTTTTTTTTAACACTCTCTTTAATAATATATTTAATGTCTTAAAATACTGAATATGCAATATGTAGATATTTCTATGTATATGTTCTTTATTGTAATTTTTAACAAATAATGAAAATGCATGTGGAAAATGTTAATCTTGCAAAAACCCCACTCAGTATTTGTCATATTTTTAAAACCTGTTTGAAACTCTTTATTTTTTTCTTTTGTCAAAAGAATTAGCAAAATATACATAATAAAAAAACTTATTTGAAAAAATTACACTTAAAAAGTGTAACTTCTCTAAAAACAATTTTCTTTATTCGAAATTTTGAATAAAAATATTTGAAAGTTCAGAGAATTTTTTACAAGATTTAAGTAGACATCCTGGAGAAAATAGTTTTCTCACAATACGCTTTATCGCCAGGTTCTTTTACATGAGATTCTCGCGATTGTAACACAATAAAAAGCGAATCTCAAATCACATTCTTTTCCGACCACGTCACATTTTGTCGCTACAAAGATCTTTACTTAAGTTGTACATGGTGAAAGTTGTAACTGAGAATGCTTTCTATCTCAACAAAGTGACGAATCTTGTCAATTTCATGAGGCAAATTATTGGTTGACTATCTTTTGATTAATCGTAACGATAAGCGACACTAATTTATTATTCTTAGAAGACGCCGATCGTATTGTTTTCTTTTGCGATAATAAAAATGATCCTGCGATAAGAATACGATAGCAACACTTCAGCATCCATTTGGCCTATTTAAGCACAGTTTAAATTTAAAAACATTCATTCAAAAATGAAGAAAATACTTTACATATTAAAAAAATCAGATTTAATAACTACTACACTGTCAATATATATAAATTATTTAGTTTTTTTTTTTTACACATAATGTATTGAATTTTCTGCATAGAGAGAGAGAGAGAGAGAGAGAGAGAGAGAGAGAGAGAGAATCATCTGATATTGGAAGTTTGAGAAAAAAGAAAAATTAAATCATTATTTCAATTGTTGATATATGTCAATTTCTTGCTATTATCGATCATTTATGAACAGGAAACTTTGGCGGTTTAACTTTCCTATGAAATTAATGTTAGATATGAAATTAATGTTAGATCACGACGGAATATTTCGTTCACGAAATCAAGCCAGTAATATCTATTTTCCAGATAATGAATAATCGAGCTTTCGCCACTTTTGTCTTTTTTTTCTTTACAAAAAAGTAGAACCTATTTGACAAATGATATCATTATGGAAACTACAATATAACGGAAGAAATTTCTTCACTGATGACGCATTTGTAAACGATCTTTAAGACCTTGGAATTATTTACACGTCCAGCCACGTGTTGGCAATCGCTTGAAAAAAAATACGTAGGCTCGAACGAAAAAATTCTCCGACAGCGGGATTCGTACGGAATCCAACACGGTTCGGCTTCTCGAGGGGTTACTTCGCCAACAAGCGCGTCGCGGAACGATCGGCGACAAGGTGAAGGCGACACGAGGGAGATAGGGCCATATCACGGCGACTCTTCCTGCACAACGAGATCCGAAGGGTTTTCGCGGCGGCTGCCGCGGGGGTGGAAGCGAGATCTTAAAAGGTTCCGGTGGGAAACCCAGCAGGGTGTGAATGGCTCCAGACACACGCTGGAGGTGCCCGGAACGTTTCGTTAGAGGCGAGAAGAAAAAAAGCGCGCGTCGAAAAGGGCGACACAAACACGCATGCATACATACATACACGCATAACACACACATACACAATCAAATGTCGCGTGTCGTTATGCGTGAACGGGGACACATGTGCGCGCGCACGTAACTCGAAGTTTCGCCACCACATACCACCGCTGCTCCACCACCACAACGAGAGTGTGCGGAGTCTTTGTTCGCGAAAGTTAGGTTTACCTCGTTCCTTCTCGACGGTCGCGCCGTCCCTTTTCCCTTCTATTTTTGCAACGCAAAATCCCGAGATATTTCTTGTGAAAATACGCGGGCGTATTGACGCGCGTGGAAAAATCGATGAACCCGAGATTGTAAACAGTACGGCTTGACATGGTGCGGAAAGGTTTCGTCAAATTTTCTCACAAAGACAATTAAGTAGATTCACATCGTAAATAATTGTCGCATAGATTTCAGACAAAGTTGTTTCGTTTCTTCCTCCAAATAAAAGAAATGATATACAATCGTACGACGATGTACCATTATATATTAATGGTCAAACTTTTGAGTAAACAGAAGATCTAAGTGAATAATCTCTGACATATATTGCGACTTAACGACCGAGAGACAATTTTGTCGTGCGATGAAAAATTTCACCAATACGTGTTTGTGTCTGTGTGTGCAAAAACTTCGCCGCGAATCGTCGTATTTTTCTAAACGTACTGACATTGAGATTGATAAGCGCGATGTCGCGCGGGCTTTTAATAATTCACGGAAGAGAGAGAAAGAGAAAGGCAAATACTAAATAAAAACGGGAAGAAATATCGTTTGTGAAAATAAATTCCTCGTCGATCCTATTCGTCACGCGCTCTCGTAGGCGTTTTCGACACGATCTACGAATAGAAAGATCTATATGTGAGCGAGTCAGATTTTCCAGAATGTTTCTCTCTCTCTCTCTCTCTCTCTCTCTCTCTCTCTCTCTCTCTTTTTCCTTCTCGATTCGTATAACGGAATGTGAGAGAGAGATCGGAGAGAAGGCTTTATCAACGCGGATATACAAGCCGACTCGCGCGGCGGCTTTCGAGCCTCTCGAAATAACTCCGCACCCTTGCCATATTAATTACCGGGATTCATTCCGTCCTCATTTACAATGGGCTAATTTAACGTGAGGCAACCTCTGCGCGCGAACACGCACATGAGACTGACGTCTTTCTGTTTATACGAGCTTTACGGAGCTATTAATCGTGGGGGAATAATCGTTCACGATTATTCGCCGAGATTCTCCTTCGATAAGACTGAGTGTAGCATGAAATGTACATTGTTTATCCGGAGTATCTTTTTAAAGATCAAGAAGATGTGATTATTAAAGAAGACCTTATCGCGTAAAATTTTCGTATAAAAAAAAATAGAAATCGTAAAAATTTTTTCTCACCTTTTATTTTGACAAAAGAAGACTATCATTAATGGCATTACAAATCTGTATAGCGTTATTTTGTCAGAGAAATCTCTCCCTCTAGATCAACTTTTTCTTACAAGATATTCTTACAAAGTGCGTATCTATTTAAATTAATGAATTCACCTTGTTAGAGATTATTACTTTATATACATATATGCAATGCCTGCGAATTGACTTCTAATCAGCCTTTTTACAATATTTTCGCATTTCATAAATGTATATATATTTACTATTCAACATATTCATGCCAGTGAATATCGGGAAGTCGTTGAGGCGATGTAAATTGGCTAAAAGGCAACGAAAAAAAAAAAATAAATTTTTTTTCTTCGTCTCTCTATAATCATACATGCATATGTAGTACATATGTATATCCTTATCGCGATATGTCTATGCATATTTGCGTGCGAGCAGCTGCTGTTTTACGTGTTATTTATATGTATCTGTACTGAAAAATGAAGAGAATGTAAAATGAGAATTCATTGAAAGAAAACAAAGTCCTTCTACAAACAACTGCATATACATGTGTTGACTTAAAACAAGTTGGAAAAAATTAACTTTTCAATTTCCCGAGGAAATATATGGAATTCGTTTGTACGTCGCGCACGTGCAATTATATTATGTTAACCATCTGCGTCTTTGCTTTCAGCTTCTGGTGAGCGGCGGACAACCGACGACGGCAACGTCGCCGGCAATGTCATCGGGGAGCGCGTTGAGCCCGGGTGGTTTATCGCCCTCGTCGACGGCGACAACGACGACGGGGATCGGGCCCGCTGGCACCGGCGGCGCCACGACTCCCGTGGGTGGTGCCGCCACCGGGCCCGGTTGTTGCGAGAACGGCAGGCCCATGATGACGGACCCCGTGACGGGGCAAACGGTGTGCAGCTGTCAGTACGACAGCGCCGCGAGATTGGCGTTGGGCGCTTACCCCCGGCTAGGGCCCACCGCGACCTCCTACTCCTCCTACCCCACGCCGACGCCATCCACCACCGATCAGGGGCCTTACCCCAGTATCGGTATGGACAGCTCCGCGTTCTACCCGCCATTGGTAAGTTAATAAGTTATTTACGTATTATTTTCTGATGAGTAATATTTACTTATTTAACGCACCTGCGTTCTGCGGAAACATAAAATATAATAAAGAAAAACAAGAACAAGAGATTTTTAATAACATGCTTGGAGCATCAACAGATGATATTAAGTATAATTAAAATAATATTTTCGTGAATCTTTTGATCTTATTGTTAATGAATTTTTTTGATACTGGTTCGTGATATTAAAAACTTCACAAAATTTATAATATTATGCTAAAGATTAATTTAAAAGAGAATCATTAATAGGTATATACATATACATTATATAATATATTGATATATCTATATTATATTTATATTATATATTTTTATATGTTTATTATATGTATTTTTTGTGTTATTAATTTTGGCATTTATCTACCGATTTTAACCTCACACAATCGACGATCTATTGATATACTCTAATTTAAGTTATGCTCTGCTACATGTTAATACATATCACACAAGCTCATGTGATCCATGAAGGATCGACCTGCACTTTAACGTGTTCCGCAACGTGTAAAGCGGCCGCTGCCGGATGCAGATTGATCGGTTCGTCGTACTAGGCGTACCGGGCGATTATTGCTCCTCCAGTATTAACTTAAGACGGATTAGCACGTGGTGTTGCCGCGAATTAGCTTGGAATCCGGCGACGGTACCCTCTTTCGGACGTCGGCCCCTCGGCTGAGGAATTCGTGCGTCTTTGCAGGCTGCCGGGTACCGGCTGCATCAAATTATTCACCCGTCCCTTTCTCCTAGAAGCGGCCGATAATCTCGTTTAAGTTTCGCTTCGCGGAAGACACGTCGCTCATTACATTTTCAAGGGGCTGCCTACGGTGACGAATTCGCACGCATACGTCATCAAAGAATTCTTCTCAAACGATTGCGGGTTGCTTCAGACCTGGCTCCGTCGCAAAATGTCAGGAATCTCATAAAATGCATCATGCTAAACTCGTTTAACGTTATAATTTTCGCGACACAATTTCCTTCGCAATTTTATTTATATCTTGCACAGCGTTGAAAATATTTTATGGATTAGAATTATGTTTAAAAATATAACATTTACTCGAGTTTTTTCATAAAAATGGAGAAAGTAAAGATATTTTGCGTGTATACGTGTAAAAAATTAATTCGCGTAAGATACACAAAATTAAAGAAAACATGCGATCGGATTATTTTTTTCTCCAATTACCGGAATTTTATGATCAAGAAAACGAAACAGACGCATCGTTGATGAGCGCATTCGATGCCATCTCAAATCGGAAGAAAGTGCAGCCAATTAAATTTGAATTTATCAGATGATTATACTAATTGGGCGCTTTTAGACGGCTTTGTCGATTACTGATTCTTCGCGTGGCCAACGAGACCGAAATAGAACTGCCGCGGAGGAGAAAATTCAGGAAAAAGGAATCGCCACAGCAAAGTTAATTAATAATGATATGGTCGGAAACTGTGCTTCACTTTTACATCGTGATTCGATGGCACGGCGATTTATACCCGTTACGATTCATCGCGTGTAATTTGTACACGACTTATCTCGTAATGAAAATCAACGAATACATTTATCATTTGAAGACACTTCTCATTTTTCATACGCAATTAGTAGTACGACATGAATTTGTAAACGTAATTTTTTTAATCGCGCGTACGCAAAGATCCTTCATCAGTCAAACTTTGTGAATCAATTAGAGCAACGATTCGCATATTTATGAATGTTAATGAATACTCGTGAAATAATTGAGATATCATGACTATTTGATAAAAATGCGAGCCTACCGGTCGAGAGAACATTACTTTCGTACGCGTGAGTGTATAATTATCGTTAAAATCAACTTTTATAATAGTAACGTACTATACATGTAGCACATAATCTATCTATAGTAGCAATTCCGTAATGGCACGAGGCGGCGTGCCATTGACGTGTCGTAAATGTGTCATTACCACATATCAGATACGTATGCGGCTATCGCTACAACACATTTTCATTTTCGTCATGCTTGTACGACTGAAAAAGCCATCGGCTTTTTTGATGCCGCCGTGTAATCAGTACACACCGGTAGATAAACGCTGATACGAGAGAAAGAGAAAGAGAGAAAAAGAAAAAGAGTACAATCCTTATCTCAACACATAGTCGCGTAAAAATTGTGATCAATTCTGCGATTTTATATTCCTGCAACGCGCGAGTATCGCGACTCGTTATACTTATTCTGTAAATTAACTTATTATTAGAGCGCGGCGATATCATAACTATTTATGATCTCGGACGTAGATGTCGAGATTTACTACTCTAATAAAATGTCCTGTATGTATTATTTCACAGTCACTTTCACATAATAATAATATCGCGAGGTTAATGTAGTTAATTAAACTTGTCTAGTGGATTGCAAACACGCGTTAAGGTCGCGGATTTATCACTAGATCTAGATGTTTGTCGCGGGATTAGCAAAAACTACGAGAGATCGATATTAATAATGTCAGTTTATCATAGAGCCTATGTGACAAATGAAGTAAATAAACAAAGAAGAACAAAACAACAAACATATTAAAATTACAATATCAGATTTACATTTATGATTTACGTTTTATATAATTTACACATATATTTCAATATATTCTCCGATTTCTCATAAACATCGTGGCATACGCTTTTTTTCAAAGCAAAAAACATCGTATACGACACAATATTCTGTATACGATACACATTGCGAATGCACGCCGAGTGAGATCATCTCTCATTCTTTTTCTCTTTTTCTGTTTTCTTTCTTTTTCTCTCAAACGAATCGGCGTCGAAGAGGCGGACAACTGCAAGGACGGAGGAAGGAGAGAAATGCTCATCGCTCTCGCGTAGAATGCGAACGAGTTTATAGAATCAATACACGGGATGTGCCGTGAAACAGAGAGATGGCAGAACTACCGGGGGATGCCGCGGCGACGAGAGTGCGCGAACGCGAGGGAGGATGAGTGGAGGACTGCCCGAGATAGGGGAACGACAGTACACGCGAGAGCTTCGTCAGTTGATGGATTTGCCTTACTTCGGGAGACGCTCCTTATAGAAATTTTCAAGATTTTTTCAGATATAAAATAGATTCTGGTTAAAGAGAGAGAGAGAGAGAGAGAGAGAGAGAGAGAGAGAGCGAGAGAGAGAGAATGCTTAAATTTATTCTAAATGTATATATAGCGCGATCTAAATAAATACGTGTATTAATACGATAAGAGGAAAAAATTAGAAATTTCACTTTTATTCCAATTTTTTATCTAGAATCGCAACAGAAACAGCTGTAAAAAATTCATATTATTTCGCAAGTTATAGATTAAGTAAGATCAATATATTTTTATAGAATCATATAAGAAATTCCATTTTCGTATTTTATTATTCCATCAACGATGTGATGATAAATTTTCACAAACTTGATTAATCTTTAGTAATTGCATATCGAAGTGAAGATGGATAAATCTCTTCAAATATTAGAGCGGATGAATAATTAGGATATTACGAAATTATACTTTTTTAGTTCTTTAAAACTCTATAAAATATGACAGAAATTGGCTATCAATGATACACGTGATATCAACGTCAAAATATATTGTTTATTTAATCCATTAATACATCAGAGTGTCAAGAGATAATACATCCATTATTATGTCTTGACACTCGTTTTGGCGAGATGTCAAGCGATAATAACGAGAATGTGCTTGCTATCCTATAATATTAGCGCGACAGCGTGATACACGAAACTCATCCAACAAAACCGAGTAACACAATAGTAACATTTCGCGATTGTAGCACGCGTGTCTTACCGTAATACAAAAGTCGTAACGTTCTGATTCTGATGCCGTGTGTTATTTTACGGCTCATTGAAAAGCGTAACACGCGTAGCTTTCTTAATCGTAGATTGTTACGCTTTTATAATTGGCACTTAAGCGCGTTTGGCATGCAATGTAGTCACGTGCAGCGTGCACATACAATTGCGCGCGTGTGCATCCGTGAATTATACGAAAATTATGTTGCTGAATATTTTTGCATCCACGAGTTTTTGAATTTATGAAAATTCTCAATTTTAACTATGCGTGATGATCAATGATTAATTTTCGATATTAAAATATAATATTTTTATAATATATTAAATGACCCGTAGATTCTTATAAAAGCTCATGTACAAAATTAGAAAGGATGATGGGTAAAATAGATTTCTGCTTAAGAGTTTAACATAAATTATACGTGTTTTGTTTTATAGTTTTGAACTGTTGAATACGATGATATCAAAATAATATTATTATAAAATAATATTATTTAATCTCTTTAAAATGAATTTTGACCATTTTTCCATGAACTTAGACAAATAAAAACTGGTATTATCATATTCAAGTTCTCTTACTTTTGACGTAAGAGGAACGTCATACTATGTTCAATAATAAGTGAATAAAAGATTTTATCGTGTATCATACACTCTGGTATATAGTTAACTTATAAATTGTTTTGAGTTTACAGAAACAAAAATTCTAAAAAAAAATTGTTTTGTAGTTTATAAAAAAATTATGTATCTTCTCATATATCAATTCTCAATTTTTTAATAAATTAAAAAAAAAGGATTTATTTTTATCACGTGTAAAATGAAAAAAGGCCGAAGTGAAACTACTTTGATTTTATTTCGAATATTTTCAATAAAATTCAATTATTTAAAATATGTTTATCGATAGTCATCTTTTTTCAAATAATTATATTTTTTCAAACCTAGAGAGCGAAACAACTATATTTTTTTTCTTTGAAATTCAAACTTTCTGGTTTCTGAATTGTAATTAAAAGTGCGTTTTATATATTTTTTACATCTTTATAAATAACGGTAATAAAATTTTGTTGTTGCATTCTTATTTCTAAATAATATCTGACATATTTATTGAAAAAAAAATTAAAAATTCAATCTTTATAAAAATGATAAAAGAACAAAATTTACTTGCTTATATCACATTCACTGGATAATTTTCGTTACAAGTCATATAATAGTGTGTGGTGTTCTTGGATAATACAATTCATCGTTGTGTCGGTGTTTCATGTGATGCTCCGTGTGTGGGATGGTCGTCGTCTCCGAGTCGGCGAGTTTCGATGTAATTGAGACCGATGAGCGTGGATACGCGATAAGCCGAAGGACAGAACGCCCTTCGCGTTGCGCGATCCTCCCTCGCGCGTATTGGTTTATAGTCCTGAGAGACCGAGCGAAACCCCAGGAATGCCATTTGTCGCACGGGACGATGTGACACGCGGACGTCATAGTTTTGCACCTTTATCGGCATAAATTGCAGTCCAGCCGGTCAATCGTTCGTGGAATTTCAACGTCGTAGGCGCAATTTGGCGCACGCGACCCGGCACGCTTGATACGACAATGTAGCCCGGAATGCCATAGCGTTCCTACTGTCGGGAATTTTGAGCATTTTGACGAGGGTATGCGTCCTTCCAGCAGTTCCATTCATTATCGAAACGATATCATTTGTCTGAAAGCGTGCGCGCGCGCGAGAGAGAGAGAGAGAGAGAGAGAGTTTGTTTCATAAAAAATTTACTTTTGCATGATGAAAACTATGCGGTATTCCAGCGATGAAACATTTAAGAAGAGTATCGTGGAAAAATTATTCCTCTAACGATTAAATAATTATATAGTCTCTCGGGACTCTTTTCTCGGGGACAAAGTCGTTTGAGAAAATAATCATGAAAGTCTATCGATATCCTCGCTAATAGCGCTTGTGTTACATAAGTAATATAATTCAAAGCTTGTACATTATATTTGAAAAATGTAATGTGCCAATATCGATTAATCAGTAGGCAAATGAAAATAAAACAATTATCGGGATTTTGACGCTTTTTCTAATATTACTTCATTACGTAATTCTATAAATATAATTGTGCATATAATAAGTGGACAAGGTATAAGATATTAGATCTGTCTGTATGTGTGTTACTTGTGGTTTTAATGATTGTAAAATTAATAATAAATGAAATAAATAATACTATAATTATATTTGAAATGAAGTAAATATAATATATAAATATATAATAATTATATAATATTAATATAAATTTATAACGTAATAATATGATATATAATAAAAATATTAACATAAATTTTAATAATATTAATTGCATAACTATAGAAGCGAAACATAAAACTTTTATATTACAGTGATGTAATAATTGTTATAGTCTATTAATTTCCATAACTACATTGATATTTTCTTGTGCTTAATTGTAGTTATAATCGTTCTTTTTTTTTTTTTTTTTTTTTTGCTTTTCTTCCTCCATTACTTTCTCAAGTCTCTTTTTATCGGACAGTTGAGCAGGAAGCACGTGCTTCTGATGATTCAAATCGGCCGGTCTGATTCAACGAGCATTATAATATAATAAGAATGGAATTAGCATTGAAAGGAGTGGGTGGCGCGGCGGGTTGTCGAAAATACCCTATAAGAACCCTGTAAGACCTTTACAATGCGCGCAGAGTGGTTATTAAAAAGAAAACGGAATAAACCTTATCCATTTTGCACGGACATAAATATTTAAATATCTATTGGTTGAAAATTTCGTGTCCGCCGACTATGTAAATATTGTTGTATAATTTGCCGTTTATTGAGATCAATATGCAGTCGGCAAGTATTTTAAACAAATTACGACAGATTGCTCTATCGATTACAACATACATGTAATGTATAGATAGAAAAAAATAGAGAAGGTATTTTTTCACGGAATAGATATACGTGCCCGCGCTTTTTGCAACAACCTATAATAGCTGTTGCATTAGCTTATCCCGAGTCTAGGGAGTCAAGTTAAAACCACCTTGCGTTCCCTAATGCGTTCGCATGCGTCGCAAGATTTGGGGCGCGCGCAACGATTATTGCCACCTTAATGCAAACGCGCTCAGTATAATCGGTTATACCGAGCGACCGGTGACCCTGGTGTGACTGCGCAGCCGTAACAATAGTCCGAGGCGTCGACGTCGGACCACCCGCAGTTCGCCATTAAAGCCGCTTCTGAAAAGAGGAGAAAATAAAGACGGAGATATATACGTGTGCGGGAGCCACATTCGATGAGGGCCGAGGGCCGAAAGAGAGAGCGAGACGGAAAAAGAAGTCAAGGGCACCCGTAAGGGCCTTCAAAAATCGAAACACGAGTTAGGGGCGAACAGGGAATTAAGAATCAGAACGCCCGACGACGACGATGACGACTAGATGTAACATGAAACTCTGTGGCGCCAAAGACCACCATTCCTAAGCTGTTGCGCTAATAATATCACCCCATTGTGCTACCATTAGAACCGTATAACGTGCCGCCGTTTCTTTCCTTTTCTCACCTGCGTTCTTTCTCTCCCTTTTTATTTCCTTCCCTTACCTTTATATTCCTATCTCACTCCTCTCCCTGTGGCTTCTCTTTTCCAACACGCTTTTATAATGCACCTCGGGACGACACCGCGCTTATATTAATACACCGACAAGTCGACGTCTGTCCGTGATAATGTTTTAGGGACGCCCGGTTAACCCGTGACATCGCCCCTTCCCTCCCCGTTTCTTAAATCCGACGCGAGGTAACCAAAAGAGTAAAGGATGGTTGAAAGATTTCTTTCAGGGACATTTATCGTGCTCGTATAATCTTCTTAGGACTACAAACCGCTCACTGTGTACCATGGTTTAGGTCGAGTATTATATTTATACGACCATTACGATTCATTGTAGTCGCAGTCTATCGACGAAAATTGAGATGAATTGGATTGAATCTCCGAAGGATTCTCACATACACACATACACGCACACAGACACAGACACAGACACACTATCTCAACCTGTAAATTGTAATCTACAACTAAAATTTAACTCGAATTTTTCGCAAATCTATATAGCTTTCGAAAAATATTGAAAATATATTTCTCCAGTCTTTCTTTTTTACGAATCTGCAAAAGAGGAGGATAGCATGTCGATGCACATTTAACATCGGGAAATTTATATACACGCGATATATGTATACACGTGTTAAAAATAAATTATAACGCTTATCGCTGACGCTCTTGCAGGGTAATCCGTACGGGCTGAAGGACGCGACGGGGATGGGCATGACGGCGGACATGGGTGCTGCCTGGGGCACGGCCGCCCTTCAACCTGCCGCTACGGGTTACTACCCTTACGATCCAACCCTGGCCGCCTACGGGTAAGTTTATCGCCAGGTTTCATGGTCTCTCGGCTCCATTAGATTAAACCACCACCGGGAGAGCGCCGAACCGTCTCTCCCCCTTTCCCACCCGAGGGCCCCTCTTCGCCTTCCGCGCTCCTCGCCATTAAAACAAGAGTCACGATCACGTCGCCGTATATACTCCGCTAGAAGCGTTTCCGCGCGACGACGGTTATCGTTATCGCGCGAATCCGTAATATCTCTCCCTTGCACGTGCGCACCTGAAGAGAGAGGTAGAATGGACCGTTATAAAATTGCACCAGTCCGGCTCCTGAGATGAGCTGTAATGTTGATCGATAGCCGATAAAGAAACCACATCCGACGTGGAGAATATAATTTTTTTGCGATAAATTTTTCGCGAATGTAATATATGAAGGAATATTTTTTTATCTACAAATTACAATGAATCATTCAATCTCGTTTTGCTAAAAGATAAATGGATATGTAATACATAATTCGCTGCTTACACAAGTCGCGATCACGCGCAAGTACATTAATACGGTAATATATCCGATAATCATTGTCGAATCAACATTCGGGCGTTAACTGTCATTTCCAAAATCTGTCAAACTCTCGAAGGGGGAAAAAGAGGAGGAAGAGAGGGAGGAGAGGGGGGGGCTAGAGTTGAAGGTGCCTCGGCGTTCGAGTTAGGCCAAACACGACGGACGGCTACAAAATGGCTGTAGGCAGCCGAGTGGGCGTATATAATGGGGGCTTCCAGATTGGACGCGTGTGTACATACACGCACGTGCATGTACATACATCTACAAACGCGCGTGGTATCGCCACATCGCGAGCGCAGGGAGAGCAGTAGGTCTCTCTCCGTAGGAGAGCGAGTGAGTGAGTTTATTGATTGGCTTCCTCCCCGGGGTTGGCTCGCCCGTTCGCCAGGCCTCTCCGCTCTACTCTCGAACTCCGTCGCTCTCTCGCTCTATCTTCATCCCTGTCTCTGATTCTAAATCGCCCTCTCTCTCTCTCTCTCCTCTCCTCTTTCTCCCTCTTTCTCCCGCCCTTGCCATACGCTCTACTCCCCGCGTCTGTCTACTCCCTTTCGACTACTTCCCCGGCCACCTCCGTATCCTCCGAACGAGTCGGCTCCCACAGGTGCTTTACTTGCTTCGCTTAGCAACCCTCGTGTCCGCCTGGTGAGCACACACGCGCAAATATATACACGTACACTCGCGCACGGCGTTCACGCATAGGCAGGCGCGTAGTGACTCACGCAACGGGAGGCTTTCCCTCCCTCATCGGGGCCACCCCCGTTTGGGTTGTATATAGTTTGCATGTGCTCGACGACGGCGGTAGCGGCGGTGGCGGCGCCTGCCAGAGAAACTCCGACGGGTAGGCATTGTTTATCGTGGAATTCAGCGCCCTTACTGTCTCGCCACTCTCTCCCCGGACAAGCCTCTATTAATTTACTTGCTTAATAATACGACGAGGCCGCTCTCTGTCGTTCGCTTCTCCCGCTCCCGGAGTTTTGCTCCTCTTCCCTTAAACGGGTTACTACGCGCCCGTTCACTTTCGACGTCGTTGGACCGCTATTGTTTTATCAACGGCGTTGAAAGTTGCGGACTCTACGTTGTTGGTGTATGGCGACACAAGGAAGGGTGCCCCGGGTCGTCGCGCGCGAGGCCTGTAAATTGAACCGGTTCGATTGGGACGCTCCGACGCGAACGCTCTGATTACAGGAAATGAGAAATACGTCGTTACCGACTATCCCGCGAAAGGGTTCCTTTGGGGACTCTTTGAACGGGGGTAGAAGTGTCTTTCTCTCTCTCTCTCTCTCTCTTTCTCTCTATATCTCTTTTTTTTTCTGTTACCTTCGCGTAAATTGATGGAATTCTCTGTTCTTCTCCGTTCGCGTCGTTGTACACTCGAGCTTAATTCTACGTCCTGTTATTTATTATTGGATGATGAATGAGCGCGTCTGCTGTCTCCGTGTACAGTAAGATGATACAGCAGATATTTAAGACGTCAATGGAAATTTCAATGGCAAGGATAGATCTGTCGTGCAGCTTTTAGTAACAAAACATTATTGATATAATACACAATGTGACAAGTGTGACGTAGAAAAGTTTCTATCTTTTCGGATCGTTAAATATGCGGTCAATCTTGTATCCCTTTGACGGAGCCGTACAGTTGAACGCCGTCATTCTTTTTTACCCATTAAAAGATAAGACATTGCGTCAGCGAATGGTACTAACTTAATTTCCACTCAATCGGGAGATACCGCTTTTTATTTCATGATCGCGCGTACGAACGTTGACTATGTTAGGATCATAGAAATGTGCGGCCTTTTTCTCTTCGATGATTCCCTTTGATTTCCCATAGCACCGATCACTTATCCGCGTCTTTTCTATCTACACCGTCCAGAGAAAGATGCCTAAACCGGTATAATTCTAGAAAAATTACTCGACGTATAGAACAAGATACACGTATGTACAAGGTACACTTTATCGATCGATAAAGGAAAACAGTCGACTTTCTCATATTCTTACATTTCGATTAAAACAAAAATTGAATATAGATGCGAAGTATTTTCAGAGTGCACCAAGATAAGATATTACTCTTCAAAATATCACCCTCGTATTTTAATTTCAAAAATAATAGAAACAATAAAAATATAATGATTGCAAAACTAGGCAAGATTTTATGCACTCTATACCATATGTTTTATGGATTATCAGAGTATCTATCTTGTTCTTGTCTTGGAACAAGTAGGAGAAAGCTCCGATGATTAGAGGCAGACAGCATATCGCTTCATCGTAGAACGCGGAGGGCGGATCTTGTCGGCGAAGCAGATGCTATGTACGGGAGACAAAGAGAAAGAGAGAGAGAGAGAGAGACGGAACTATATGTTGGCTGGTTGGTCGGGTAGGAAACGTTTGCGCATCCGAAGCCGGGCGTAACTATTGAAGCTATCTATATACACATACATATATATATATATATATATATATATATATATATATATATATATATATATACGGCTATACGAGGCTCGAGGACGTAATTACGCGCGTTCTGCCAATATTGGTTAACCTTTCGAGGTTGACGCCACCATATGCAAAGCCTCTAATGAGTCGCTCGAGTGCCGCCAGTGTCTAGTATTACGCGCTCCTCTACGCACCCTTTCACATTGTTATTAGCCGTCGTAGGTATTCGACGATCTTGCCGTTTCACTTTCTCCCTTCTCCCTATTCCCCCACACTCCTATCATTCGCCAATTTCGTTTCACATATATATATATATATATATATATATATATATATATATATATATATATATGTAACGTCGCTTCTCTTCGCTCCCTTTCACTCCCATGAGCAAAGTATGTATCGCGCTTCTAAATTGACGTTGATCCTCGATCTGTACAAAAATACGAACGGCGATGTGATTTTATCTTGTCGTTGCGCAAAATCAATTTGCTGAATCTGATATCACGATGCGTCAACGTTCGATTCGCGTGACCTTTCGATCAAGCAATCGACTGACAATAAAAATTTCGTTAGGTTCCTATTTACTTACGATTTTAATTGCAGACTAAAGCCGATACACACACGATACTTTTATAAATAAGTTATTCAAAGCATCGAAATTAAGGATTGAAATGCACAGGAACGCATTCGAGAAATAAACGCGTTCGATCCGTGTGTTTGTTGGGAAGTCGCGCGTTAAAAACTTGTACGCGTCGAATTCTCCAAGGACGCTTGTCTCACGGTTTATGCCTCAGTATCAACAGAGAGCCATGTCGAGCAGTTTTATACGATGGTAGATAGTGTTATTCACACTTGTCGATCCGTGAACTTTCGCGTTACGAGCGTAACATAATCCTTTTGAATGTATAAACTCAAAGCATTTAAATTATTGATGTTTAAAGACTGACGCTTATATTACATATAGGTACTCGCTGACGTAAAAAATGTAGGGTCTACAAAACCTGAGTGCATCTTTTTTCCTCCTTTCTCTTCCTGCTTATATCACTACATATTTATATAATTATGCAGTTCCGATTTAATGAAACCTTTCGCGCCATTGTATAATCCAAGGAATATCAAGAATAATAGCGAAATTTTTCGCGAATCACGTTGTGAGAAAAGGAGGAAGGGGGAAATTGGAAACTGTGCTCGTTGCGCATCTGTCAAGTTTTTATCTCGCTTCCATTCGTCGTCGCATCCACATCGCGACCATTCGCATATACGAGACGCACGATCACGTCGATACGCAATCCGAGCGATTCGCTCTCGGCACGCAACGGTACACTTAGTATGTAAATGCCAAAAGAGAGAGAGAGAGAGAGAGGGGGGGGAGAGGGAGAGAAAGCTAACTCGTTGTGTATGTAGATAATTGCGCGGCGCAGGTCGGATGTGTGGGAGGCAGTCGAAATTGCGCATATTAATGAAGGGGGACGAAACTTGATTGTATCTGGAAACCGTACGTCGGCCTCTGTCGATTTCTGACGGGCCTCTGATTCGACACGGTTCTTTTTTTCGCCAGAATGTCACTATTTCTCGCATTGTGAGACGGGTATAATTATTCTAGTACGAAATGAGCTAGCGGGAAATTTTGCAGAAAAAAATTCGTCGACATTCGACACGCAGTCTATTCCAGATGTGTCTACTTTGCCTCGCAAATTTTCTATTTTTTTTATTTCTAACGTCGTGTAATTAGAACATAGACGTGAAAAGCTTCATGCTAATGTTTTATAAGGTTTGTTTGTAATTTACAAGGAGTTAAAAAAATATAATTCACAAGAAGTTTAAAAAAACTTTCCAGATTCTATTTCGAACAGAACTAAAGTGTCTCGAATGAAAACGACGTACAATATATCTATCGTATATAATATATACGTGCATTTTATTGTTTCGTCCTTGGCGAAATCGCTTCGACAGACTCGGAAGCGTATTAAAATCAATAAGGCTCCTTCTTTAAGGACATGGCCACTTTTTTTGCAGTAGTAGTAGCAAAGGAGGAACGCGGTCGGAGAGGAGAATGAGAGGAAAAAAAAAGGGAAAGAAACATAGAAGTCGAGAAGAGGCTCGTTTTACCGGCGGCGTATCCCGGCGGCCGCCTTTCCCTTGTACGAGGGAGTTTAATAGAGGGTGAAACGTCCTCCACCTTCTTCGAGTCAGCTTCCTGCGGATTGCTGCTTCCATCCCCGTCGGGACGCGGTCATCTTGGCAATCTCGGATACGGATCGCGGTGCTAGTCGAAGGGTGTGGAAGGGGGTTGCGCAACCTTGTGCTCGTTGAGTGAAAGCGAGAATCTAATCATTCGCCATTCGTTCGATTTATTTCGATTTCCGCTTCATCTTTCTCTGGCTTTTTCTTTCTTTCTCGCTCTCCAACTTCTTCCTGTAATCCAACGATTTCTCCAATGATCTAAACGGCGCACTCGTCTAATTCGATTACATAAAATGGAAATAGGAACTTGACAACGTTTATTTTTAACACCGTTTTCAATTGCTATTCGATAACGATCGTTCACTGTGGCAAAAGCAGAGAACCCGCTATTGTGATTATTTCCGACGCAACATCTGGGAACTGCCAGGTCGTAAATTGAGTAAATTGACGGTTGATCGATGTCGTCACATCGCATTTCAACGAGACCTTTCGCTTAAATTATTTCAAAACCATGTCTTGTGAATTACATATATATTATATTTCCTTCATCTCTATTATATTTTCTACAAAATTTCCGAATATCGTAAATATAACTAGCAATGTTTTTTATTATTGATCTTTCGATCTCGATTTAATATCGATATCGCGAGATTTTCCTCAACCATCGACGAGCAACAGTCTCATCGGGATGCGTTCCGCTCGAGGCAAAACATCGTTGCTAACCACCACCACTACCATCACCACCATCGTGAACCCGCTGTGCCTCCGCCGACGTTTCACAACCGATGGATCGTCGATAGGTATTTTAGCCTGTAGTATATAACAGTATCCACCTATAACATACTCGCGCACCGGGTTCTTCGCTGGGGAGAAGGGAGGTATACTGAGCAAGAGGGGGTGGGCGAGAGGGGATCGATCGAATCGCCATTACGGCGAGTGAGTGCCGGGGGTGCACGATGGAATCACGCCGCCGCTGGGGGTTTATTCCCTGTATATATTTGCCGGAGTATCACCCCTCGACCCAGTAGGATGCCCCCCTCCGGTTCCGTCTATCCCAGAGGGGTTTGATGTCGAGCAAGGCGCGAAGAGAAAAGGGGGAGATATATATATATATAGAGAGAGAGAGAGAGAGAGAAGGAGAAAACACAGAGAGAGGGAGCGAGAGAGAGAGAAAGAGAGAAAGACAGATCTAGGAAAGCCGAGAGCTCGTGTAGAGCACTTCGGACTTGCCAAAATCTGCAGGGAATTCGCACCCTCGACACGATACCACTTTTCGAGTGGAGTGGCCCGTTTCGACAAATATGGAACAATAGTTACCTTCTGTAGCAGGCAGGCAAACGGCGAACGTTAGCTAATAGCGATTATTCGATCGTTAATAACACGTTTGACGTTTAGTATAGATATTTGTACTGATTTTTGTGTAATTTAAAAAAAATTTTTTTAAATAAACAAGATAGATGCATGATTGAGAGTAATCAGTACGCATTCCGATATACGTGTTATGTTAATTAGTAATACAGGAGATAAGAGACGCTTGTGCAAATATTTTCTACGATTTACCGAACGCTTTTTACATCTTGGCTTTCCTCGAATCGCACTTCCTGTTTACAAGCCGCTGTTCATCCGCGTGTAACGAAATTTTTTCTGAAAAGATTTCAGGGACGATCTGATTGTAAACTGCCTGCCGTTGTCTTTTTCAGATACAGCGCCGGCTACGATCTGGCCGCGCGGCGGAAGAATGCCACGAGAGAATCGACAGCAACCTTGAAGGCTTGGCTGAACGAGCACAAGAAGAACCCGTATCCGACGAAAGGCGAGAAGATTATGCTGGCTATCATCACGAAGATGACGTTGACTCAAGTCTCCACTTGGTTCGCGAACGCGCGGAGACGTCTCAAAAAGGAGAACAAAATGACGTGGGAACCGAAGAACAAGACGGATGACGACGACGATGCTGTGCTCTCCGATTCTGAGGATAATAAGGAAAAGGACGAACTCGCGGCAGACAACAGAAGCGACCGAGTCGGCGAAGATGCGAGACGGGGCCTCGATGATACCGGTAAGTCTTTTTCCTCTTTCTATTATGCGTACGCGCTGTAATACAGGGCGTCTACTCAAATCTTGTAAAAAAATCCTTTAAAAATTCTCTCTAATCTCCAAGTATTTTTGTTCAAAATTCCAGATAAAAAGAATATTTTTTTAAAGATTTTTGATGCAACATTTTAAAATCAGTTTTTTTATTGTATTTTTCTCATGCTTTTTATACAAAGGAAAAATTCAGAGCCACTTAAGCTTAATAAACTGCTCGATTTGCAAATGTACTGAAAAAAATTCAATAGTTTTTAGTAATATTTTTATTATCATAGCCATTTTTTATCACTAAAAATTATAATAAAGAATATTTATTGCATATTCAACATCTTGTTAACATTGAATATATTAAATATAAACAGAGATACATATTTATAATATATTATAAATATTTTAAATAGATAATTCTACAATTTGGTTTATCAGTGAATGTCAATTTTACTTACAATGTAAAAACAAAAATATCCAAGAATTTTTGTTAAATTCCCTGAGTTTCAATTCCAAAATTTCATAAACATTCCCTGATTTTTCCATGTTTTCCACACTTTCAAATGGACATTCTGGATTATTAAAATTCGTTATTCGACGAGACAATGCCTCGAGCCTTAAAATACAGAACTTTAAGAACCGTGACGTTTTCACGTTGTGAACCTCGAGAGAGATTTAGAAAATTCATGCGGCGCGAGATCTTACGATTGACACGCGAGATCTTGGTTTTGCCATTTACGCCGCTAACAAGGCTACAAACTGTGAAATAAGAGGCGTGTCTGTTAACGTCGCAGCGGCAGAAACACCGATAATAATAACATTCGAGACGACCAGTCGGCCGCGCCTGTGTTTCGAAGACTCGTCTGAGAAAAGCGGTCCACGATAACGTCGTCGTCGTCGTCGTCGTCGTCGTCGTCGTCGTCGTCGTCGTCGTCGTCGTCGTCGTCGTCGTCGTCGTCGTCGTCGTCGTAGTATCAGAAAATTTCTATCATTAGAAACGTCCGATTATCGATATAGCGAAAAGTATTGTTGATGTCGTTTCTCGAAGGTAGGTCCGGCGAACAGGGCAAACCGATCTCTGTGACTGCGGAATGTGTCGATGGCGTGTTTACCTCGCGTGACTAGGTTTCCCGATATCGAATACCCATCAGCTGGCGTTTCTCGTATTGCGCAAGCGTGCATATCGCATACGATACAAGTCGAACTTTGCTTTAGACATTGCGACAATTATTTTTAAAAATTTGTCGAGCCCTTCAGAGAAATTGTCATAAATGTCGCGCTCATGGACACTTTTAAATAAATATATCTTTGTTCCGCTAAATCTCTCTCTTTGTCATTCGTATTTCTCGAACTCCTGTGGGGCATTCGACAGCTTTATCGGACGATTTCGAAATACAGAGTTGCAAATTTTGCCTCACATCCCGGCTGTCGATTCATCGCAAGTGCGTCGTACGCGCTGATTAAGAGTCCGCTTAATAGCCACTTAAATCCGTTTCCCAAATTGCGGTTCGGATATCGAGGGCATCCCGCACTCGCATTTCTTGACGCGGCGGCCGGAAACGGAGAGTTAGGAATTCGCAGCGCAGCGGAGCGCGGCGCGGAGCGAGTTCTATATTGCGGGGGCGGACATAATGGTTCACATGTGGGTAAACACAGTGACAGGTTGCGGGTTGCCGCGCGAAGAGATTAATGGCCCTCAGTTCGGTCCCCCGGACCGGGCTGACGGCCGTTGGTATTGGTACCCCGGGCTCTGGACCCGGGTTGCTTGCCCGTGAGCTTGCTGCGAGCGTGTGGGTACAACTGTATACGTACACATACCACGAGAGGAGCGCGTAATTGTATGCGTGCGCGAAAGAGGGAGAGGGTGCGCCTGGGCTGAGTAGCCATCCGTACAACCATATACACTCCGTACCATGAGAGATCTATGTATATATATATAGATCTCATGGTACGGAGTGTATATGATTGTGTATATATATATATATATAATATATGTATGTATGTGTGTGTGTATACATATGTGTACGTTATATATATATATATATATATATATATATGTACACACACATACACTATGAACTGTATATAGATACACGTGCGGGAGAATGCGCTGATTCGAGGTACGGTGATGTATCGGCGCCCGTGGCGAGACGAATGGTACGGACCCTCCTATGGCCACCATTACCCCACCGCACATTGGCCAATATCGAGTCTCTCTCTCTCTCTCTCATGCGCTTTCTCTCTCTCTCTCTCTCTCTCTCTCTCTCTCTCTCTCTCTCTCTCTCTTGCTCTCTCGCTCTTATGCACTTTCTCTCTCTCTCTCTCTCTCTCTCTCTCTCTCTCTCTCTCTCTCTTTCTTCATGAACTCTCTCAGTCCCTCTTCCGATAACCAGGATATCCAGGTCCTGTCGTGCTACGTCACGCGTCCTGCTATGGTTCGTAATTTCAAAAGACCGAGGTGAGCAACGCTCCGACGATGAGCGCCAGCTTGGAAAAGGCTTGACGAGAACCGACGGGAAATTGATTTGCCGTTCTCGTTTCTTTCTCGTGAAAGCAGGCGTCTTACGTCTAAAATTTCGCGGTTTTCCTTTTCTTAGATAAAACTAGCAAGAATGTGCGTGTATGTGTATGTATCGACACTTTGGTTGTGGAAGACGAATACGAAATACACGTACGTGCCGGTGACCTTTAGAAATTCAAAGGGGAGCTTTCGGCAGCGTTCATGAATTTCTACGCCGAGTCTGAGGAAGATAGGTCACACGAACTGTCAGCTACCTATGCGGCGAAGGTTGAAATATTCGTATTCAGGCGGAATATATTCGAGCTCTCGGCTTTTCAAGTCCGTTATTGTTACGTAAAATCGGACGTGAGTAAAAGTTCGGTTTGTTTCTCGAATTAACGAGATATTACAGCATCGGCAAATAGAAAAATTATTGTTGTACACTTTATTGTTGTCGTTAAAAATGCCTTAACACACGAATTTATATACATATCGGCAGACATATACATATTTTGTATATTCATATAATGAAAGATTCATATGTGTTTCGATATATGCATATATATATGCATAAATTCTGTTAAATTCTGTTCATTCTTAACGCCGAGTATATACACTTTTGTTTCATGTGTGAGTAATCGTCTGTAATCGTAAACATATATAAATACAATTTAGTTATTCAATTTAAACATAGAATCTGCCCACACAGCGCGAAGATTATGAGATTAACGTCTGATAAAAGAGGGTCAAAAGTTAAAGAGCCACTTGTGGACTCGACGGTAGTATCTATTTAGTTGGCCCATAAGGCTCCCTTTATAAGGGGGCGTGCATACGCCCTAAACTGAAACGAAACTCTTTTTTTCTATCCTTCTCTCTCCTTCTCCCTCCCCCTCTCTTTCTCTCAGCCTCTCTACATCTCTCTCTCTCTCTCTCTCTCTCTCTCTCTCTCTCTCTCTCTCTCTTTCTCACACACACTCGAGAGTATAGCAGCACGCCCTTCGAGCTTGGGAATTATCGCTTGACGACCCATCAAGTAAACCCTCTGCCGACACATTCGAACCTCTTAATGAAATTCTCACCCCTGACTGACTGGCTGGCTTGGCTCGGTGGCTGCCTGGCTGGCAGACGCTCGGGACGATCCGTGAAGCGCCCCGAGAGACGACGGGACAGGGAGAGATCGGAGAAAAAGGAGAGGGATATGGCGCTCCATCTTTCTCCCGCGCATCCTCCCCCCGTGCTGCCCGAAGGGAAACTGAAATCTCTCGCGCCCCAAAGTGGTTGAAGGCTTCGCTTCCCCTTTTTTCACAGCATCCCTTACAGCTTAACTATATAGGGGCGTAAGAGAGATATCCGCCACTCTCGCGCCGCTCGACGACCCTTCACAACGGCGGAATCCCGTTACGTTGAGTTCTACGTCTCGCTCTCGTGTGCGTTGAGCATTATAAACCATTAATGCCTATATTCTTGGCCTGTATCCACTTTCACGAACCGTCTTGGGGGTGACGAACGCGAAGCACAATTTCGTGCTAGAATATTTTGTATTTATATTGTGACGTCCAAACCCATGTTTGGTTATAAATCTACAAATAATTTTCCTTTGATATCGTTTTTTTAGAACCAATGAGGCACGTGAAAGCGGAACTCCTGCAACATGAAAAGGATCTCGACGACGAAGACGATCTGGATCTCGAAGACGATCGTCGACGGAACGAGCATCCGTTTCATCACGCGATGCAGCATCATCATCATCACCATCAAGGTTTTGGTGGCGAGGATCATCTAAAGGACGAGGGCATCAAGCCGGACTGTAGCGCGGGCGGTGTACCGATTCCCGCGACGAAACCGAAAATCTGGTCTCTAGCGGACACGGCGGCGTGCAAGACACCGCCGCCACCCTCGCACCCCCATCATCAACAGTATCATCATCAGCATCATCAGCAACACTACCCGCAACAGAACCAATATCACATGCCTCGTCAAGACATGATTCAGACTGACACGCGACATTCGTGGCTCGGTCCGGCAAGTATGGTGGGAGGCGGTGGCGCCGGAGGCGGCGGCGGCGGCGCCGGTGGCGGCGGAAACATGGGGAGTTCGTTCGCTCTACCCTCCTCGGCTGGGATGAGCCCGTCGGCGGCAGCGACGGCGCCTTTCACAGGCATGGCCGCGAGATACGGTGGTCTGCTCTCGTCCTCGTCCGGCAGTCAACTCCATTACAATCCCAACTCGTCGTCGGGCTCGAGCTCAAGCGCGTCCTCCTCGGCGGCGGCGGCGGCGGGGTTTCCCGAGGTTGGCACGGACACTCCACCCCAGACGCCGCCCAACATGAAAGTGGCCACGCCGAACGGGGTGATTCAGGGCCCGCCGGGTGGTTATTGTCCTGGTGGCAACGCGACCGGCGCCGCGACTAACGGCAATCCCAACAATCCATACGGCGCGGCGATTCATCCTAACGGCGGTAGCAGCGGTTATCTATCGACGAGTTCTGGCTCGGCCAGTAGCGCGTCGTCCTTTAGCTCTCGGCTGCAGAGCTCGCCGGTTGGACATAATTCCATTCTCCACCAACATCAAACCACTGCCAGTTTGCCACCCACGGAGGCCAGCACTGCGTTTAAACCGTTCTATAAAGGGTGAGTGCTCAATGCTGATGTATGTTGGATGTAATGTCATTTTGTCGCTAATATTAAATACTGTCAGTGTATCCGTATAATAAATCGCAAATGAGATAAATAAACTTTTATTCGATGTACAGAATTAAAAAAATATTCTTTCTCTTTGAAAAGAATATATTTATAAGATATAAGAAAAAAAAAATAGAAAATATGCATCTTTTGTTTCAGCTCGCAATCAATGGGTAATGGCTACGTGTCGCCAGTTTAAAAGAGCCAAGATAAAAATCCAGAACGACGGTCTTTCTCAAGGTAAGAGGCAATTTTATTTTTTTTTGCTTACGATCTTTGCTTTTTGCGACGCTATTCCTTGTTCTACGAACAATATTGCACATGCGTCGAAAGATTTCAAATTTTCTACATAATAACTGACGTCAAAATCCACAATCGGTCTGTACATTATAGTCACGTTAATGTCACAATGAGTTATATTCGTAATTTAACTGTCGATTGTAAAAAAGTCTCTGATGGAGATGAGCAAAGAAGAAAAGGAGGAAGAGGGGAACAGACAGAAAAAAGGCAAGTTGTCCGAAGCAACGGTACATGACCGACCGGCTTATCGGCACGAAAATCGATACAAGGATTCTCGCTTGCGCGAATGGCGAAAGGCACGACGGTCAAACTGTTGTTGAACTCTGTTGTACCAAACTCGCGCGCGGACACTTCGGGAACAATCGATAAGAAATTAATATCCGGCGTGTCGATTGGCGTGTCGTTAAGCCGGTCGACTCGAGTTGAAATAATAATGGTATCGTGCACCGAAGTAGCGTGTATGGGTAACCACAGTCGAGAGGCTGAAGAGAAAGAAAGAGAGAGATAGATAGAGAAATAGGGAGAAAGAGGCTATCGCCACCTCCTTGACAGTGACAAATGGACGGAGATTTCAATCAGTGAATGGAATCACCACTGGCTAACCGCGTCTTTCTCTTACCACACCGTAGGTTGACCGTAGCTTCTTACGTATGTATGTATGCGCGCCCACATGTGTTGGAAATATATACTCGGACACACCTCAACCTGTCGCGTTGGTGACCGAACGGACGACTGGGGTCCGGTCTCGTGTTTAGGTCTCTTTAAGCTTAAGATGGACACCTCGAAGCTTTCGTAAAAAGTGCCAACGTTCACCACAGTCGCGTTGTAAATTTTATCTAAATTACATATATCGCATCGGACGAACGATTTACATACAAATTTATCGGGCATATAAATTGCGCGCAAATCTTATTATTTTATTCAAAAGAAGGTTTCTAAATAAAAAACTGCGCCATTTCTACCAAATTTCAATTCAAAGGAATAAATGCGTTTGTACGACAAACGCATTTAGTACAGAACTTGCGTACGAGTCGGCAGAAAAATAGAGAAGCGGTTGTTCACAATAGTCAAGAAATGATCGTTAAAATATCTCCAGCAAAGCTGGAGTCTTCGTCTTCTCATTCGCGGCTGTGAATAAAGGGAGGGTCGAAACGACTGTTCGCTCGTTTCCTTACAAACGATTCGCGGGATTCATCTCCAGGGCTTACCCTCCTCGGTCTCATTCTCCTTCATTCTTCTCGGCGAATTCTCCCGTGGTATCTGTAACGCGCTTCTCGCGGTACGAGCGCAAGTCTTTGAAGGTTATCTGATTCGTCGAAATCGTAAAGGAGTCCCCGATCGCTCTTCCTGTGAAAATATATTTCCCGGTTTCAATCCGATGAGGATCCGTTCGACAAGCTCGAGATTGTTGCGTGGAAAGTTTGTGTCGTGGAATATATTTTTATTTACATAGATAATGTAGAACAAGTATTTTAAATTTATTTGACTTTCATACAATGAGTGTTGAAAAATAAGTTTCGCAGTAAGTTGAAACAAAAATAAAATAAAAAATTTTTTCAACACTAAGGCGGGAGGAGATTTGCGAAAATGTAAAAAATTATTCCGAAATATCGCCTGTGCGATACAAAGTGATGGAGATTCGAGAGAATCACGAGCGAAGTCAGGGCGACCCATCGAAGCTGCGAAAAACGTCTGTCGTCGTTGTCTTTGTGGGATGCCACGACGTGGACGCGAAGTAAAAAGGCCGGTGAGAAGGAATGGGGGCGGAGGATAAAGGGGTGAGGAGGGTCGCCTTTTCGGAGGAAACCGGGTGTTAGCCGGTACTCTCTTATCTCGCGGCGATCTGATCCTAATTTATAGCCACGTTCCAAATAAACTAGTTTTCGCTGTCGTCACTTCGCCTCTCCCCCGCCCCTCTCCTCCTTCCCATCTGTGTAGGTGTGTGCGCGGGTATATGTGTGTGTATACTAAACGCGTTGGTGCGTTCACAGCGCTTATAATGCTACTCCCTTCTCTCCGCTCTCAACATCCGCTCCATCCGATGACCATCCTCGATCTTTCAGCCTCTTCCCTCTTCGTATACACTGGGGCACAGGTATACGAAAGTGTGAGTCGCGCGAGACGCAGCGCTTTTTGTAGTACCTACCATCAGGGATAGACTCGATCTTTGCTCCTTGTTTCGTCCTCTTCCCAATCGCAGAATGTACAGAGAGAGAGAGAGAGAGAGAGAGGGGGGAACAGAGAGCACAAGAAGCTCTCTCTCGCCCGTGCCCTATAATTGCCAATTAGCGCGGGGATGTTTAATCGTTATTAGGACGTGAAGGAGCCTGGTCGGAGGCTGGCTCCTTCTAACGATCATCGCCTTCCAACTAAGCGATATTTACACGATCTCACGGCATCTGCATTAAAATTCGCGACCACCGTGCACACATCCGCCAGAGGCGAGAGAGGATAGGCGATCTTTTAACGGTTTCGAGATTCCGGACTGCGGCGGGAAGAGATTCAGGTATCTTCTTAATAAATCCTCGAACACGTCGCCGCGGTTTCCTTTCTCCCTGTCCCGTTCCTCTCTTTTTCCACTCACGAAGAAAGCGTCGCCGGTGACTCTTTGAGAAACGCGCGCGTTTCTGGAATTCCCGGTCTCTCCATCGTCGGTCGTTTTAGTCAGGTCGACACACGCCTCGTCCTTCTTTGTCCTCGACCTCCATTCTCATTTCGAGTGTTTATCGCGCGTACAGCTGTCTTGGCGTGCGAAATCTCCTCCCGAAAACGGTAGCCCCGGTTTATTTACGTTCCCAGATGCGCGCCAGGACGGTTCGAGTTGCTAATCGGAGACCACGCATCGCCGCCTTCCGACCCTGACGAGACGAGGCATCGCTATCATTCACGTGATTTCGTGACTCGCTAGTTCAGCCGGTCGGATGCAAATGTTATTGATTGAGAATAAAATCGCAGCGCGCAGCCCGACGGGCTCTTCTTTCTCTCGCCCCCCCCCCTCTCTCTCTCTCTCTCTCTCTCTCTCTCTCTCTCTCTCTCTCTCTTTTCTGAATATAAATTGACACGTTAATTTTAAGACCGGACAGATATAGCGAGAGATACTATCTCGGCTTATTAAAAAAATGATGCGTTTCGATATGATGATCGCCCTCGTAAAAAGATCTTCGTTATCCTTACGCTCTTACACATTACCACGTAAATACTCTACACTACGTCTCGTGTATGTTTAACGGTATTATTAATAGAGTTATAAAATAAACACACTCTTATCTTTCTCTCTCTTTCTCTCTCTCTCTCTCTCTCTCTCTCAGACATGTTATAATTAAATCATTATAAAAACGCGTATACATACGCGTTGTTATTATAATTTTCCGAGCAAATTATAATTCGCGTCGATATACGCGAGCAGAATGTTAACCTCTCCTTTAAAAATACATAATGTTAAGGTAGAAGAGGCGAAAGGGGGGAGGGAGGGACTATCAGCGTGAGTTATTATTAAAATTCCCGCAACCTGGTGCTTTCATTTGAATTAATGATTGTTTGATGTTTATAATTTCATGCCGGTCTGTCTTCTGCATTATTATGCGAGCATTATCCGCGGCCGGCCACACGAAAGCAGCGTAATAATTACACGATGGCACGTTGCCATTTACGAGAGTATTTCGCTTGTTCCGCGCGATATCTGGCGGCGGAGAAAATTCGCGGCAATGAAATTCGCGTTATCGCGTCGAATTTCGAGACCCTTCCGTTTTATCCCGCAGTCTGGTTTTCTAGCGATCGACGCCAGATTTTCCTCCCGATCTTTTCCAGCAGGACGACCATTAAATTACGATATAACATTGGACTGATTCTCCTTCCAAGAGTAATCGATGTGACTTTCGTCCCTCGCGAGATCTTGTAAATAAATCACCATTGTCGGTGAGAATTCATGCGCACGAGGGGAACGCTATCCTGAAATCTTAATCTTGTATCCGTAATCTTTTGAATACAAATATATATATATATATAATAGAGAGAGAGAGAGTGAGAGCGAGTGAGAGAGAGAGAGAGAGAGAGAGAGAGAGAGAGAAATTATTTAAAGAGAAGCAACTGCATTTGATTTAATTTATAAATTAATAATTACAAAGAGATAGTTTGTGCATGTGTATGTGTGTGTAAAGTGTTTCGTAGATGAATAGTGTGAATATTTGATGATTTTATCATGAAATACTGTTGCATAACTTTTGGACCGTTAAAGATGACGTGGAACGAATAAACAGGTTTCTATAGAGCATCGAGAAAAAATCAACAGGTACAAAAACAGTTTTGCGTTTATAAAGAGGAAATACACTTCGATTATGACTTTTCTCAGAATAACGAAATCAATATCAAATCGAATTTTCCTCTATCTCTCCTTTGATTAAGATTACATTCTTACAAGAAAGAAGAAAAAAGCAATTTAATATCGAAGTCAATTTTGTGCTCATTAGAGTAGAATAATTTTTTGATAATGTTAACTAATCGATTACTAATCATAAGTATTATTTCCTCTTCTCTACTGTGACAAGGTCGCAATCGACGCGCTGATAATAACGATTTATCGATAAAAGTGTGCGCGATGTTTTTTAATTGTCTAAATAGATTGCTTTGAGTTTCGTAACGATGGAGAGCAAAAACGAGAGAACGTAGCGTATATTGATAATCGCATAAATGTTTATCGTTCGTCGCGGTGGTGGTTGTAACATCCGTATGTAACATCCAGATGTCACTGCAAAACTTTCGACCGACTTGCCGCATAATCGCGTGACATTTGTCATCCAGACCGACGGCGACGCGTGGATGTCATTTCGCGGTCCGACGAACGAACGAGGATCAGGCTACAGTGGGTGAAAAAGACTAGAAAAAAAGAAGAGAAGGGAATATGACAGATAGAATAGATGACTCGAAATATAGTTTTCAAATATATAAAGGCGATAGCGATCAACAGTTTCGAAAGAAATATCAAAATTTAATCTTCTTTAATCGCACGTCACGGAAATCTCATTCATACGTGTCTGCATAATTGTTGTAGATGTTATCAAAACACGATTAATTTGAACGTATCGCTGATCAACATCATTCGAAAATGCGGCCTCATCTTCTTTAAAAAATGATTCAACTTCAGAAAGTCTTAAAAAATACTGCTGTCTGAAAATTTTACAATTCACGTATTTAAGATTAAAAAGATATATAATTTCTGTATTTCTTTCTTTATAATAATTTTAATATTCTTATCTTACGCAATTTACATTCGTGGGACGCACCATGTAAGGATGTTGTCTCTCGATTTTGAACATTCTAAATACAGGCAAAGTGAAAGTGAAAACTGTCTTTTAAAAAGAACTGTCAGAGTCAACATGTATACGCACTTAGGAAGGCAATTAGTCTCGATGAAGTTTCGATTACAATCAATATGACAAATGTTTATTTCGCGCAATACTCATATATATATATATAGTACAACGACAGATGTACGGTAAAAACAATATATCGGTCGTATCGATCGTATTGACACATATAACGGACTTACGTCCATCGGGAAAGATATAGTAATCGAGTATCGATATAAATGTCAATCCATCACTATGACTGTGCATAGAGTCCAGCTAATGGCCAATTATCTAGGAATTTTGATCGCCAACAAACTTTATCAATTTGAAAAGTAAAAATCATTAATTTGTACGGTTGGGTTGGTAAAATTCTTGTGCGAATTTTCACTTGAGACTTCTACACTCGGAGAGGGAGATTAAAACATCTAATATCTTTCACCGAGATACTAATATTTCTCGCCGGTATTTGCGACGTACGTATTTGCTATTAAAGTCCTTGTTGTATAATACGCGTGTCAATCGAAATGCGTCACGCGGAAATAGTTGACAATTGTCGCCAACAGTTACGGGCGCATAAATGCCCGCGTAAGCGCCGCGATACGCGTTACGATACGCATACAGTAATGGCCGGGTGAGTAGCGTGTTTTGCATAACGATTGCATTTTATCTCATGCGGCATGCACACACGCGCGACATATCGTTTATTAACACTGACACAATCGTTGTCACGATACCAATTATCCAGAGTTGTGAAAATAGTAGCGCAATACGTAATGAGCAGGCATTCCCGGAATCTGAGTCCAGCCGAATTAATGCTATCAGTATAAATGGGGTTATCTCGAGCAATCGGATACCTCTAATTATAGCCAAATTCGTGAATATTGACCACTATTCAATTATTTTGGATTACCCGGGTACCCGAGTATAAAAATCACAGGCAATATACTCGGATACTTCGATGTATCAATACATATTTTTCATTAAATTTAGCGCTCTGTAATTAGTGGGCATGAATTAAGAAACATTTTGTAATATCCAAAATTATCGGGTATTCGGGTATTGACAATATTAAATAAAACGTGTATGCTTGGACACACGCGACAATCATTTATGAAGGTAAACGCGTGTACAGTAATACAATGGTTTGGTTGCGAGTTTAACGAGAATAAACGTGACATTTTCACAAGTATCGTGACAATTTAAACCGGTTATCCGATTATTGAACGAGCTTATAAATGCGATTGTTACGGTCTTATC
This sequence comes from Anoplolepis gracilipes, assembly GCF_047496725.1. Taxonomy (NCBI): domain Eukaryota; kingdom Metazoa; phylum Arthropoda; class Insecta; order Hymenoptera; family Formicidae; genus Anoplolepis; species Anoplolepis gracilipes. Next base: position 6,641,458 of record NC_132971.1, on the reverse strand, counting down.
GATTCGTACGTCAGCACTTGAGACCTTCCTTGTTAATCTTTTTCTCCCTTTGCCCCGTTTTTTTAAATAGACCGTAATTATTCGAGAACTCAACAATCTTCATAATTTGTTATGCGAATGCATGAAAGGTACCTGATATATACGCTCAATATTGTTGAAACGTGACTGTTTGATTCAAACGTAACATTTGCTCTAAAACGGTGTAGACATGTCTTTACGAACAATCAGGTAACTGCGAATTCCTTTTTCTATGAACTTTACAGAAAAGAAAAGGAAATGAGCATGACGGCGTTGATCTCTAAGACCATTTCCATTTCTCTGTTACAGAATAAAGCGGCGCCGTTGAGGAAGAGTCCTGCGTGGAAGTTCTGCGGCCGGACTGTAAATACGCGCTCCTGAGTGGTCTCGGGATTTATTAGCGTTATCTCGACCTCGCGGAAAGAGCGAGAGAAAGAAGTGCAAAACGAGTAGGGGCAAGCACAGGAAGGAAGGAAGGTGCTCGACTCTTCGAGATACATAAATCTCGTTCCTCGACCTCTGGAACGCACGACTAGGAAAAGACGTATGAGAGGGCAGAGAAAGACTGGCGCGGGAGGGGGGGAGCGGGGGCTGGGACAGGAGAGGAAGGATAGAGGAGCGCGGTAGTGTGCGAGGCGGGAGGAAGCGGCTTAGAGGAGATTTAGGAATTAGGAGAATTACGTCAAAGTGCCTGCTTACGCACGGCTACGTACGAACGGCGAAGTGACACCGCGGCCGGGTAAGAAGAAAGTATAGGGACGCGCTCGGATTTACGTCCGACGCGCTCTCTTACCTCTTCGCTGCTAGCGAGAGCGCCGCCGCCATGCTTTCGATCGGTACCACCGACCGATCTGGTTGACGGCGAGAGGAAAGCAATGCGAGAGGAGCGTACTCTCTTAAATGGAAATCGGTGTATTATCACTGATAAGCGGCGAACAGTGAAATTTCACTGAGAACAAAAAAACCAACTAATGACTTTTCTTGTGAAATCTTACTGTCATAATTAGTAAAAACAACTTGGAGCAAAGCGTGAGTGTTTTTATTGGAAATAAGCATTTTAAGTATTATTATTTATAAAATTAATAAGAACATACTTTAATAAATTTTAAATTTTAAATTCAATCAATTTAATTGTGAGCAATGTATGTTGCTACAGTTGCTGACAATTAAAACACAAACAAATATATATATATATATATATATAAAATTTTCTATTCTTGAAATTTGTCACTGCTTTAATCAGTGACATGTTCACTGATCCATTTTAAGAAAGTAGCGATGCGCGAGCGATCCTCGCTCGTCTATAAAAGTACGCTTCCGTCAAAGTCATCCAGATCGGTTGATCGACGAACGACCTTTCCGCGATCATCCTCGACGTTCATTGGTGCATCATTTTCACATGTACATTCGTGCGCGCGCGCGCACGCACATACACACGTCAACGTTTCATTGCCGATCATTCAGCGTTTTTCCGCGAAGACGAGTTCTCGGAATGCGCGTAGAGTCGTTGATTCTGTAAATAAAGATAAAGGGCGCTAATCGCGAGAATATCGGTGTCGCAATGAAAATACACGCGTGTACATATATACCTCCGATGGAAAGGCGGATCGTTTGAGATTCTGCTGTATCTTGGCGGACAAACGATGTGCCTCTTCTGCAATCGCTAATCACACGGGCAACGTGCAAAATAGCACTCTTTCGTTACGAAGTATGTAACGGAATCTTTCTTAACGATCGTCGCACGAAATCGCTCATAATTCGACAGAGAGATTTCGACGGGACGGAGCTACCAAGTCGCGCGATATCATCGAGATAGAAAAAGAACTTGATCTACCTGTTGTAGGCTTAAGGCGAAAAAAACGTAAACGAGAGACAGATTACATTACAAAGCTACTCTATCGTTAAACTTACCACTAACTCCTTCAATTATCTGAATGAAATATTAACGTATACCCGAATACCCGCATATAGAGATGGCATGATAAATAATACACCTACGCATTACACACACGGTGACACGCGCAAGTATCTCTAGGCCGTAGATCTTAAGGCTGTACCTACTACATCACGAAATTTTATCGGCGTGACGCGTCCAAGGATCTTGCAGAGAAAGAAAGAGAGAGAGAGAGAGAGAGAGAGAGAGAGAGAAAGGGAGAGAAAGAGAGAGAGAACCTCCGCCGTGAAAAGTATACATCGCTACATTATAAGTATAAATATATGAGTGAATCGTACGAATGCAGTCTGTATGACGTGACACACGCTGACGCGTATAGTAATATTATCAGCAGGCGAGAGACACGCGGTGTGAGAGAGATGGGATAATAATCGTTAAGAGTCAAATTCGTCCCTTTTCGCGCGACAGCCGTGCACTCGCGCATCTCAAGAGTCAAAGACAGACAGAGTCGAGAGACAAAGAATCGTACAATACTATTCCTTCCACTTATTTTAGATGTTTTACGATTGTTATTTAATGCTATATTTTATTGTATTTTTCTCTGCAGTTATTAATTTTTTTTTTATTTAGGAACAATTTTAAGTTTTTGTTGCTTAATTAGTCGTGTTAATGTAAACTTTTACTTTTAAGGGATAGGGAAGGTTAATAAGTTTGAAAAGTTGTACAAAATATACAGGCGAGTCATCGCGGATGCGTAGCATAAGAGAAATCGAAATGCGGCGTGCACGGTGCTCGAAATTGTTGATATTTTTTTATATTATATGTATATTATCGTCCGTCTTTTCGAAGAATTCACTCAACGCGAGTTATTGTCGCGTTTTGGAGAAAAAAGAAGCAAAAAAAAAGAAAGAAGTTTCACGACTTATTATTTTGTACCTTGGCGTAAATGTAAACGAGAGTGAGCGCGAGAATCATGGTCGACGGTCGAGGATGTATCGAATGAAATATTGTACATTGTTTTGTAAAGAATACATTTATTTATATCTGTGATAAAACGAGAGAGTTCAATGAAGGGGAAAAAAGTAAAAGAAGAAAAAGAAGAGAGGAAATGATAACACACATACACAAAGCGTTCGCGGTATCGGTATACTTTAACGAGGACTGTCGGTGCTCGTGCATTCGCTGACACACGTATATTATAGTATAATTATATAGATACGGTAACGTTTTTTTTGTAAATATAATCAGTAGTAGAGAGAGAGAGAGAGAGAGAGAGAGAGAGAGAGAGAGAGAGAGGGGGGGGAGAGTGAGAGTGAGTGAGTGAGTGAGTGAGTGAGTGAGTGAGTGAGAGAGAGAGAGAGAGAGAGAGAGAGAGAGAGAGAGAGAGAGAGAGAGAGAGAGAGAGAGAGAGAGAGTCGAAGAAAACGAGGGTCGAGTGTATACCGCTTTGCGCGGATAATTTAACGAAGGCGAAGGGTAAATAAACTATAAATATATTAATAAAATATAAATATACATATAAATATATAAAACGCACGTTTTGTGTACATTGTCGCACCCTCGTGAGAGAATCTATTTGTTGTGAATAGTACAGGTATAATGAGATACAGATATATACTAGAATTATCAAGTTTTATTCGCTTGTTCGTACTTCGATTGTAAAGTAATTAAACTGTACATAGCTCTGAATGTGAATATAAACAGAATATATATATATATCTATTATTATTATTGCTATTATTATTAAAAAATATCTTGATAATATTATTGCTATTATTATTATTATTTTATTATTAATAATATTGTCTATCGCATTATACATAAATTCACGTATTATAATATTAAAAGGAAGATTATTATGTTCCACGTGTGCACGTATCATACTTTCTTTCTCCGTCTACCTCAATTATAAAACACGTTATAGTCGCAGCGTTACTTTCCTTCGGTTTTATTCGCGATAAAAATCTGTGAATAAAAAGAGACCATTTTAACGTCGTAGCACGTTCATTGTTCAAAGAAACCCGAGTTTCACCATCCTCGATTCGATAAATCGTCCTCGCTCAATATTCCGCAGAGATCGACAGGTAATATCATCGCGCTCGGTCGTACGAACGATGCGATATTCAACCGGGCCGTTGTATATCGAAGGTTACAACAACGCGCGCACCTGTTTGCGAATCTCTCCCGGCTTTTATTTTCGGCATCGCGCGGATTTTAAAAAAGTCACGGACGAGTTGTAAGTCGCAGCACGCGCGCAAGCCGCAACAGAGGAACCACATTGTGCCTATTCTAACGTACCACAATGGACGTCTCCGTTTTGAATATTCGAACAATGGTACTTTTGCGGTGGGTGGAGTTTCAATGAAAATACATGGTTCTCTGTGAGGGGAGGAGGAGCGGGAGCGACAATGGATCGCGCTCACACTGCTCTATCCCTCTTCGTCCGGAGAGAGGATAAACTTTACTCGGTAGTTTGCAGCCGGTTAAAGTTTTGGGGGATACGGCACGGACGATAAATATTGGAATAAGTTGTTATATAATACAATAGAGAGAGAAGTATTAGGTATATATTCACGTTACGTCGAAAATCTGTGTCTGTTTGACAGCTGCCATAAATCGTACGTTGCGTTCCTTCATTTCAAAACGCTCAGCGTATGAAAAGGATTATCGATTAATATGAAAGCCTAGAATAAAAAGTATTTGTTTTTGATGTATCAATAAAAATCCTCGAACCTTAAAACGAGACCACCCAGACTCGGCTGGCCGAGGGAGACGGACGCTCTCACCTGACCCACGTCCTTCCGGTCTGTTGGCAACAAACACGCACTCGCGGCACGCACGGCCATCGAGGATTAAAATTCAAGCAACGAGAGCGAAATGAAATTCCAAGGTAGCGTGAGGCTCCCTCGCCTCGTTCCTTATCATGGATCTATATATTCTCATAGATGCAAAAAATATTTTACACATCTATTTTTAAGAAAAAAAAAAAAAAAAACATGAAGAGATTCTTCCTATAAACTCGTATATATGTATAATTCAAAAAGTATATACTCGAGCAGATGTACACGGTAAGTTTCTTAATTTCCTTGTACGTGGATAATCGTCCACCGGTTCACTCGTCACGTTGCGTGCCGCTTTTCGTGGCTCACGATATTACGATCGCACCTTGTGTGACTATATTGCCGTATGTTAAATCTTAACAACCATAAATTGGGCAACAAAAACTCTCCTCGCTGCGGCCGCATCGGTAAGACAAAAGATTAGGACCTCCAATTTCGTGGCAGGATATAACGCCATAAAGTCATAACGCGTGTCGGTTCTTTTTCTTTTATTTTCGTTCTCTCTCTCTCTGCCTCTCTACATCACTCTTCTTCCTCCTTCTGTTTCTCTCTCCATCGCTTCTCCCTCTTGCGAGTGCCATCGGTGTATTCCACTTGAGTCGTATTACCACGCCGACGGGGCAGATGCAGGCGAGCCAAGTTTACATGACTCGGCCATATAACAACGGTGCTATATCATTTGACAAGAAATATGGGATCTCGCGCGGCTGTAACGTAATTCAACGCGGGGGATATACCGCGAGCAAATCTGCCGCGTTACGTCGCCAAATTGTTTTGATTCGAGATGCGCGCGAATATAAATATCGAACCGGCGTATTTCCGAGGAGAGATGCATCATTTAGCGACAATTTGAATGTCCTTTTTCCGTCACACATACGCAATTTGTATCGCGACTTGTTTTCGTCATTACAATACGGAACAACTGACAATGAGAGGGAAATGTCACCTGTGACACGTAATAATTTATATAATCACCCGCCGAGAATATTTTGCCGATAGATTAATGTTCCGTAGCGTTAAAAATACTTGAGAGAAAATAATATTCACGAAATTCCCCGATCACCCGCAATTCATGTGAAATCTCACTCGATCCGCGATTCCTACTGTGTGCCCGAGCGGGCAGTACGTGAATAACAACAGGAACGATATTAATAATAATGGCGGTGACAAGAAGCGAGAAAGAAAGAAGGAGAAAGACCGAGATCGATAACCCTGCGTCCGAGCATTACCATAAATTTGAATGTCCGCGCGCTTCCCCCTTCTTCCTCTCGGTTCGTGGTCTTTTCGCGATTTCTCTCCCTCCTTTTATCTCTCTCCCGCGCGCGAGCATTTCCCCATGACTGCCGCCCTTTTTACGACTTACTTTATGGCAAAGACTCAATTTGGTCGCGGCGGTTGGTGCGCGTTCTCCGGTGACTAATATACCGGGATGCGCCGCGTGGGGTGCAACGCGGTGATGCATCGCCACGTATGCCTTCTTCTCCCTTAGGAGATACGGGCCCCTCTACGGGACACCTTCGTTTCCAACGCGCGGGTACGCGTTTTTACGAATGGCCCCCTTATTGAGCATAGCCATCCCCTTCCTCCCCTCTCTCTCTCTCTCTCTCTTAACGCGTTGCTCCACAAGATCGTTTAATATTCCCGACTTCTTTAACGATCGCGAAAGCATACATATATGTATACATTGCAAAATATATTACTGTTATTTTCTAATAATAAATCTAAGAGATTGAAAAAAATGTAAATGTATAAGAATAATTTTTGGAAAGATTGATTTGAAACGAGAATAATTTTTGGCTCGAGAATAAATACCTTGGAATAAGATATTAGTATACCAACTTTATATATTCAGTGTTGTTTTCGATAATCATTTTTCATCACTCTCTTTCACTCATTTTTTGTCATGTTGCTTTCATATTGTGAGCGCGCACTTACGAATGGGCCCTTCAAGAGTACACACTTTTGCGGGGGTACTTCACCATGGGCACCACGTTGGACCTCGTCTTCCTCACCGTGGGGCATCGGGACCGCGCTAACTTACGCCGGATTACGAATACTATTTCATAGGAACGCAGAGAGACCTTTCAGAGGGGTCCCGGCCATAATACGACGGCCTCTTCTGCATCGAACGGATATCGCGTAGTATGCAAAATATCACGTCGTTTCCTATGATATACAACGATGTGAGAATAGTTGTTTATCGATGTGAAATCGATTTATTATATGGTATTTATTATACAGTAAATCTCTGTTATAAATTGCTCCATAACGAAGATTGTAGAATAACTTTAAAGAGAGACTAACTAACGTAACCGGTATAATCTCGTGGATAAATAATTTCAACATATTTTACACTATTAAAAAAAGAATAATTATAATAAAAATATATTTATAAATACATATTATAACCGATATACATATACTCTTTTCTTACATCTTTTATATATAATCGTTGTGAATTTTTAATATATAAATCATAAACATAGAGAGATAGTATCGATGAATTAAGCGCACTTCGTCCATGTAATCCTAACTTGCCGCATTAGCGTAATTATGATTGCTTCCGGCAAACTTGCCACCGCAGACCGCGAAGAAGGCGAGCGCGAAAAGTTAATGACAAACTGCTCACAAACTGCTCAGCCTGAAACCGGTTGAGGACAAACTCTCGGTCGAAAACTATCCGAATAGAACCGATGGAATTGTCAACGAAGGTGACGGTGCATTGTCTAATAAGAGTTCCACCGCTCTTACAAAACGATGAAGCTACCTGCGGATACGCGGGCAAGTACGTAAGGACGAGCTTCCAGCTGCGCTGGAATGTCGAATTTCCTTTTGGTAGCATTTATCTGCTACGACACTCCCGTCGAGTGAACTCAACGGGAAGCATATCCTGTGTGACTTCTAATGTTGTGTCGAGGACAACACAAATGTCCCTTCTATCGACTTAATTATAATACATCGTAGTCCTTTTTTCAATTCGAAATTTGAAAGAATATAAAGAGGAGACTATTTGTAACTACCTGATTTTTTGACAGAGAGCATTATTTAATCGTTATAACCAGTTGGGGATACCTCTTTTTCTTTTCTTTAAATAATAAAAATAATAAAATTAATTAAAATAATAAACAATAATTATTTTAATAATTATTTAGTAATTGTCATATTTAATATTAATTATTAAAATAGGTAGTAAAAAAATAACAAAAACATACCAAAATTTATAATATTAAAGTCTAATTAAAATTAAGAAGAAATAAAATAAATAATAGCCATATCGATCAAATAAATATATATTAATACTTTTATTATTATTGTTAGGCTAATCACACGAGGAATTAGCTGAAATCTGTAGGAATATAGTATTTGACGCTATTTGGCTCGTGTCGTCTCGACGGCATCGGGCAAAAAGTAATACTCCAATGGGCGAAATAATCTGGAGTACAAAATAGTGGACCGATAAGCCGACGGGGAAGAGGCAGACCGCGGATGCGCACGCGCTCGCACACTTATCTGGCACTAAAGATGTTTACACAGCGCGCTCCGCGCCGCCGCTATCACTCCACCCCCCCCCCCCCTCTGTCCTCTGCCGCCTCCCCTCCTGAAAGAACGGGGCACTCTAATTGATTTGTGGCTCCGGCGCTATCGGTGCTCGTAACTTAAATTAAATTACAACGAGAGCAATCGCGCCCGCCGACTCGTCGAAAAGTTATGCTTCGAGACCGCAATACTCCTCGTCTCATCCCGACTGCTGTTTTTAACGACGCAGATTATTTCTTGGCGGAACAATACTTACCTTGTTGTATTACATAGCACGAATGAATATTCGGATATCGTTTAGCTACCGCGATATTAACGACAATATTTTAAATCAGAACTTTCCGACGTCGGAGCCTGCCTTCTCAAGATGGATGGATATGTAAGAAATGCGGTTGAAGATAAAAATAATTTAGTATCCGAGAGGATAAGTAAACAGAAACTCATTCGATAAATTTAGGGACAATTAATAAGGTGACAATGTTAAGGATAACGATATCTAAATGATCTCAATATATTTAAAGATAAGACAAAAGTTGAAGAGAAAAAAGTGATAACAACTATAGATGTATTGAGTCTTAAAAAATTTCTTTTTACATTTCAAAAGATATATATATATATATATTATACTATACTATATAATACTATGTATAAGAATATTATATGTTAGATCAGGATATATTTTATCTAACATGCGGTGATTGATAAAGCATATAACTCGATGAAAACTGACAAGAGATTATTGGAAAATTATCATAGCGTACGTTCGGACAGGAATGAATACGAATTGTAAATGAATTGATATCAAATCGACTCAAATATATATATATCATTTAATTTTCTTTTTGACAGCTCTACTTGTTCTGACAGCTAATCAATGCCATTCGTATAAAAGTAGGAATTAGTCCACTCAAGTTGTTCTTGTGCCGCAAAATCTTGTAATTCGTTGTCGATGACAGTTTTAACGATGTTCGTTATTATTTAAACTTTGTTATAATTTGTAATGAGCTACAAACGTTTAAAATATTTAAAAGGGTATATTAATCAATAACGAGCGAGACGAGAATTGTTGAGTCAAGTAATGTAAATTTATAATAGTACAATAGAATTTATCTCGTTTGCAATTTCTTGATCTACACTGTTGGAAAATTTGTGTTAAATTTAACACAAATCGTATGTCCCAAATGGTGCACAGAAATTTTTCTGTTAATTTAACACATTAAGCATATGTTAAATAGTAACATTAATATTATGTTATATTTTAACATAAAAATAAATGTAAATTTCATAATTGGACATTTTTTTGTGTGAAAATTTAACGAGAAAATAATGTTAAAGTAACATGTTATATGTGTTACTTTAACATTATTATAATATTTATGTAACATTATATTAACAGTCACTCTTATATTAATAAATAAACTCAAAATTTTTTTTTGTAAATTTTGACAGATAAATTTTGTCACTAATAATTCAAAACATATTTATAATGTAAAATTAAAAATACGTGCTTATTGTTTTATTTTTACACTTTTTTCAGTTATTTTAATAATTTAATAGTTGACTTGAATTAACAGAACAGCAATATGTTAAATTAACAACTAAATGTGTTAAATTTTAACATAAAAATTTTAACTAGCAAAATTTTTAACAAGAAAACACAAATTTTCCAATTATGTATAGTTTTATGATTCTAATGAAAAGTCTTCGAGTACATCGTCAGGTAGCTTCCGCAAACGAGATACATATTATAGCCAATTTCGACCAGTTTAATCCAATAAGAGACTACTTGGAGTCAGACCAAGAATTTGACCTCTTCCATTCTTCTCTCCTTCCCCCCCTTCTCTCTCTCTCTTTCTCTCTCTCTCTCTCTCTCTCTCTCTCTCTCTCGTGAAATATCTATTGTTGATACAAAATTATCAGATGCGATTACCGGACAAAGACAGACACCAAATATTTCTTGTTCTCGCGGATCTTATCTTATCAAATCAAGCAGAAAAGCAATCTTCGTCGACCGCCGTTTCGTGCACGTTTCGGTCAAAATTTTCTTTTCTTCGCCTTTCGTTTCTTATTTGTCCTTTCTCGAAATTTCATGATTTAAAGTTACAAAGTTGTAACGGGCGATGACGATGCGAAAAAAAAGGCCCGGGACATGCTGAATGAATAGTCGACCGTTTCTGCGGCCTGTCAAGACATTCATTGTGAAAATGAACCCGGAAACTAAATAAAGAACCCGGAACTAAAATAAACAATCACTTTTATGAAGATTTGCGAGTACTGATTCAAGGTCTCGGTTACGGTTTGTTTGGGAACAACTTTGCATGTTTGTCTCTTTTTAGTCCCCGTCTCTTTGGTTCTCGCTCGTTAAAAAAATTACGTGACATGTTCATCGTTGAATGTCGATGCTCTTAATGCTTTAATAGACTGCCCTGGAAAAACGTCGACGGAGTAGTAAAAAGTTTCCAATTGATGAGACCGTAAAGATTTTAAACGTTTTTCTGAGTATACGTTTTCGAGGCTCTACTCGAGATTAAATCAGTCTTCCTTTTGTTCTTGTACAGGAAATTTTAAAAGCATTTTTCACCAGTATATTTTTTACAGCTTCAATCCTTCTGGACCAACTACTCGACGGCACCGTGAGAGTGGTATTCGTAGATATATATGTTGCCGCCGTCGTTCATTCACGTTCCATACCTTTCATTGATGCCGCGAGTCCGGAACATAACCGGAGCGGAGAAGCGCGGCTCCTCCAAAGGAGAAACTATGCGGTCCGGATAGCGTAACGAGGGAGATCCGCGCATAAACTACTCCCTCCGCGACGACTCTCGTGAGACCCACGCACTTAAAAACTCTGGATCGTGACACGGACGGTCTCGGGAGTGTGTGAAACCAGTACAGATGGAGGGAAAGAGATTGACCGCCGAGCGGTCCCAAAGGGATCACGCCTGATTTTTTGTCTTACTTATATTCGGTCACAGTCTTAGCAGTTTGTAATTAACCATTTAACTTTATTCATTAATCGACGAAAAAATGCGCCTATAAATCTCAAACATTGAGAGAGGTGTTTCTTGTTTCCTTTTTTTTTTTTTTTTTTTTTTTTTTTTAGTAGAGTCACAAGATTAATCTCTGCCTCGCAGAGAGGACGAACGGCGCTCGAAATATTTCGAGGACGCGAGACGTCCCCAAGGATGTCGTCGCGACACCTGGATCCCCTCCTTTCGTCTCTGTAGATTGCATCCGGTGCAAATGCTGCGGCGAGACGCGTTACGTCGCAGCCGCGGCTGCGATTTATCACCGTCGTCGCTCGATTCGTCCATTCGCCAGCCATCCGCCGCGCCGTTAGAAAGCCGTCATTATTTGAGAATAATCTAAAACCGATGGTGATTAGTGGAGGAGATCCGCCGCGCCGGCGGCGTCACCTGCGCGATCAGCCTCTCGTTTATATCGAGGCCGTAGTGGCGATTCCGACAGACGGGCCGGTCGATTTTAACTATCCATCATCGCTCGTCCTCTGCTAAATGACTCTTCGCCTGGTATCGTCGAATGCTGACTTCTGTTTCGACATTTCGCGTCGTCCATTAACGTATATCCGAAACACGACGGCAAATTCGCACTTAATCCGCGCTGAAGAAGTAAGGAGAAACTTATTATGCGGAATTTTTCTTATGAATAATTAACAAATTATACGAAATATAACAGATTATGGAACATTTTATTTATTATTTACACACGAAGGTAAAAAAAAGATCAAAATTTTCTATTGCAGAACTTGCAAGAACGTTTTCTGTTTGTCCCTGTTTCCATTTTTGCGAATGGTCCTTTTTTAATATTTTTTCTTAACACGAGACACAATTATAAGTATTTGTACCCTATAAAGTGAAATATAATGGAAGAAGAGTGTTGAAATCAATTCGCAGTTAGGAAACCTTTATTAGGTTAAACCTTTTTATTGAAAAGACCTATATCGGTTTTACACTGATACACTTTTCTGCTTACAGAATTATTATGACTTTTGTGAATAAACATTAGATTCGTCACTTATTCTCTCGAAGATTAGTCACGGAAACTTGCGATGTTACAGTAGATTTCACAAGAAAGATTGTTAGCATTTTGCTCCGTTTCCAAAAAAACTAAGGTAAACTAAAAGGTAAAGGTAAAAGATAGAAGATTCACAAAAAGGAACGTTAATTATCGCGTGACACATCCAAGGTCTCGATTATCCCTCAGTTAGTTATACTTCATTTTTCCCCGTTCGTATTATGTCGATATTTTCTGTTGATATATCGCCTCTTGTAAAAGACCTTATGATACACAGACCTTGCGGGGAAAAATACGGTTTTTTTATTCTAGCCAAAAAGCTTGTTGCAACAAATCCTGTGATTTGTATAATATGTTTATAATGCATTCTATTACAAACTAACAATAAAATAAAATGCTCGTAATATTTTATTCTTGAATATGTTTTCTTTGAAACATCTTAATCCCGTTATCTTTTTGTTCGTCCCGTTACTTTCTAAAATTCTAAACAATAAGCTTTCTTTTCTTTTCTTTGAAAATATTATTCTCTTCGTATTAACGAAACACATTTAACAAATGTATTTAAGCTAACTGAAAATAAAGATTATTGGAGAAAGTTTGTTTAGGCACATTGGTTCTCTGAATCTAAGTGGTTTTTTTATTATTCTAAGCTTTCAAAAAATCAAGGTTATTTTTTAAAGTGTCTACTACGTTATTCGATAAATTTTTAAATTAAATGTTGAAAGTGCAACCGAACTCCGTCTTTCTTTCATATCAAAGAAAACAATTAGATTGAAATTTCGACTATGCCTTCAAATGTTCCCCAATGTGACCGAAGATTAAGATATCAATAAATTTTTTTTATGTCTAAAGATGTGCCTCTTTAACTGTGTGGTTTAAAAATTTTTTTTATATTATTAAGATAGTGGAAACTGCAAATGCGTGCTATGTCTATTATGTATATTTACTCATTATTTCCGCTACTCTAAAAACACATACATCACAGGTTATGAAAATCCAAGGATTTAAAAATATAAACCTGAATTTTTAATTGTTTTCTTTAAATTACGCAGCTTTTTTAATTTTAAAAGTAAATTATATAATTTTTATAAATAAAAATCAAATTTTAAAGGGTTATATGACCGCAATTTTATTAAAAATACATATTTCTTTCCTTTATGTACACATACACACACATACACACACACACACACACACACACACACACACACACACACATATATATATATATATATATATATATATATATATATATATATATTTTTTTTTAATACTCAGAATAAGAGAGAAAATATTAAATATTTAATATCTACTGTAATCTACTATACGGCAAATCTTTCTCGTTTGAACTTTTTTTTTCTCAAGCGCCACAAATATATAGATAACTTACCAGCACAAACATCTGATACAGTTAATCTGATCGATCGTCAATCCAAGCAATTTGGGGAAAAGAATTTCACGCGACTCACCGTATATATGAAAAAAATCTCAGTTCCAATCGAATCGTGCAAAATGCAGCGGCAGCCTCCAGGGTCGCGTGATTTCGTCGAACAATTTATTAGCCATTATCTGAGACAATGCCGGCTACCTGGGCGCCAAAGAACGCGTACACAGTTTAAAGTGTGCGACTTCTCCGCTGTCGCGAGAGATGGTGTACGGGGGTAAAATTCTCTGCCGCTGTGCGAGAGGAAGCTGGCCGAGGATGGCATAGGTGGACCACGCATATATGCACCTTTACTTCTCTTCTTCGACGTGGCCGAGGCGAGCAAAGCGGACAAAGAGAGAGAGAGAGAGAGAGAGAGAGAGAGAGAGAGAGAGAGAGAGAGAGAGAGAGAGGAAAAGAGAGAGAGAGAGAGAGAGAGAGAGAGAGAGAGAGAGAGAGAGAGAGAGAGAGAGAGAGAAAGAGAGAGAGAGAGAGAGAGAGAGAGGACGAGCGGAGGAGAAGTGGAAGAAAAAGTCGCCTAATTGATGCTTCGTCTTTGTTTTGGTTAATTCCAACATGGTTCGGCCATTAAAACGTCCCGCTGTATCGGCGGGCCCGATCTCCGGTGCGAGATAAATGATGACACCCGCTCCAGGGGTACCATACTTACCTCCACCACTACCATCGTCACCCACTACTACCACCATCATCGTCGCCACTACCATTGCTCGGATCAGCGCTGGTATACACGACGCATTTTTTTCTACGGTCACTATAAACGCTCGTTCTCTCTCGGTGTCCATTGGACCCGCCGTGTTCCCGAAGGACACCTGATAATCGTAAGCGGAGGTTCTGGACGAGTTTCTTGAAATCGCGCTCGATTTCACGCTTCTCGAACGCGATAAAGGTATGCTTAAGAAAGCGTAAATATCACTCAATTGCGTTGACGTTTGAAACATGAACTTTTTATGTACCATTCTTACAATTAGTCGGCATCGGTGTCAGGAATCTCAGGTCCGTTATTATTACGTCTTGACAGTGTCAACAATATACTTTTGTTCTCTACACAGTTTGTCGCGTGGTACATCACGTTGCTGTTCAAACTTTGTCGGCTTATCAATCCAAACAAAATTATCGATAATGTGCACGTGCGCCCATCACTTGGAAATGATACTTAACATCGACGAGTTATACGAAAAAAAAAAAAAAAAAACGCAAAGTACGAGCTGACTTGGCGGAATCGTATCGTAAAAAAGTTTGAAAATCGCAGAGATCAGAAATATAAATTTAAGAGAATCAACGAGATCCCCTTAAGAGCGCACGCGCGCGCAACGTAAAGCCCGTCGAGGTCGTCGCACGGCGGTCCAAATGGCGGGAATAAGGTCAAACGACTTCGGCGCGACTTCGAACGTAGATATCATATCGGACGGAGAACGTGGAGAGTGTATAAATTTGTAAAGCCGGGAGCCTGACCACTCAACGCGGAGTGGCATTAACGGCCGGCGATCGCCACTAAAACACTAAAGTATTAATGTAAAACACATTCTGATAGAGATATTCTTTCGTCCTGTGTTTCGTTCTCGCATCTCGCATGGCCTCCTGGTCGGCGCCGATTTCTGCGCGCTATCGCAACATGACAACTCCGTCCTGCCGTTTCGGATTTCGATTTCGACGAATGAGCGAGAAAATGTTCATCACGAAAGTATACTCTTTCACGCTGAGCGAAAAAGAAATTTTCACCTGGGGTAACGATAAGCTTAATGGATTATTGCATAATAATATTACATACACGAGGAAAACATCGAGGAAACATCGAAGCAGAGTTCCTTGTTTTACTTAAAGTATAATCTGTTCTATCTGTGTTTAAATATTTTTTTTTCTTTCCGTCTCATTAATGTTTCCTAAGCTTTCATAATAGCGAATACGTCCAGGATAAACAGATTTCTCACGTGTCGCAAAATCGTTTAGCACACTCGTTTCGAAACCCTCGCCTTTCTGCTCGTTAATATAAATATTGCATCAAAGTCATATCTTAGAATCATTATCTTGTCACTTTGCACCGAACGAAAGATACGATAAATTAAATGGTTGTTTGCGAGATGCTACGAGTCAAAGAAATTTGCAGTTTAAAGCAAAGCAATAATAGAATAATGAGTTGTCGTTTAGCTGAAGAGTTTAGCTAAATGGCATCTGAGAAAAATACAAAACACGAAAACATTCGCTTTTAAAATATCGATAAATATAATAATGTCCAGGCTTGAATTCTGCGCGAAGGGCAAATCGTAGAATGAATACATCGCGATCATTAATTATCGTCACGAGCATTATATTTGTCGGCGACGACTTTGGCTGCCAGACGAGGACAAAGGTGACACCTCTGAGAAGGAGGATGAACGCGCGTTAAATAGAAGAAATCGCGCGGTCGCAAAGCGACGCGAGAACGGCAGTTTAATTAAATTAACGCTTAGCGCGAGATTAACAAAGGTGCGAGGAGAGATTCGAGATGCATAATGAATGACCTCTCCCCTCGAGGACCTATTCGAGATTCTTTGGGTGGTCCGTCGTCGACTTCGTTCGGTCTCGAACCTCGTTACCGGCCCCGGCGGCACATTTTATTGCCAGTTTTCGTCCGAATGATTATTTAGCGCTTTACGAGGGCCGGCTGTGTCCAAGCACATCCGGTCGTACGAATTCTCGAAACCCCTCCCGAATGTCGACGAGTTTAAAAATCAAGATGTTTATCGAGTCGAATTACGACAAGATTATTTCCCGTGCAAATTTTTGCGAAAACTCGGCGCGATTCAAAAACGACTCCTCGAGACAGAAACTATCGCTACTTACTCTCTTCAAGGATTCTATTCGTGCATCAAAACCTTATCTTCGCTTTATTGTTTTGATAATGTTCGCAAGCGGTTACAAATTTAATAAATCTCTGGGCACTTTAATGGCGGAGACAAGGAGAGGGTCCACCAGCGCGTCGTTCGATGATAAAGCGACTAGATCCTCGAAAAGATAACGGACGCGTAATTAAATTCAACTTGATTTTATTGCCGTGGACGCAGGACGTCGTTTATGCGGCTTTTATGCCTTACGAGCAAATTCTCAAACTACGTTTTGATAGTACCCTGAGATGAGCATTATACGTCAGCTACGGCGTTCTTCGACACTTTATCGCCGCAATTTTGACATACAAATCTTTAGTCAAAAAGATATCCCGGTTTTTATTCGTGTTAATGACGATGAATCTTCTAGATAACGATGATTGTCTTTTCGCACATATATTTTAAATAATTGATTCAAAGTTAACCAAACTTTTATCAATTTTGTCATTTATATTATACAATAAAATACAGAATATTCAATTAAAATATTATTTTTTCATCCGTATCACGTTTGGCCGCGTTACATATAAAGCTCAATTAGAGTTTACTTTCTCTAAAAATGAATTACGTACGTCAAATATAACATTTCAATGAAGCTCTTCGTTTATGGAACGGAAATTTATAATATTTCTCGATGTATGTCAAGCTCGATATTGTTAAAAAAATTCAGGCTAATCATTAATCATATTGAAATGCTTGAGATAAACTTTAGTCTTATTGATCGTATTGAAAATAATAGTACGTTACACATGTGGATATTATTTTTATTCTGTGAATATTTGATTGGACAAAATATATGGTATATTCAAGATCACGTGCGCGAATACGCAGAAAATCGAAAGTGAACAGCAGCATGTATCGTTTCACGTTTGAGTAGTTGAAATCCTGGATTTAGTATTTAGTTCGACTTGTACAATGATGAATCGCGATGTTCAAGTTTAAGATATAATTGTTATCACACTTCGCCGCTTACATCCGAAGTAATTATCGAAGTGTCGAACGTACGAGACATCACATGAATATCGTAGAGACAGAGAGACAGAGAGACAGACAGAGAGAGAGAGAAAGAGAGAGGGAGAGAAGAGTAATTTACATGATAGTTGCATAACAATATAATCGCAAATTAAAGGACAATTTTCTCTAAAGATTTATGTGTACAATACTACTTGTTTCAAAGAGATTTTAACATGTTTCCGAGTTAAAAATCTGACAATACTATTGTGTGTAAAATAAATTAATTAAAGAGAATTTATAAAAGCCAGTTTTTTTGTTCAAGAAAAAATCTACGACTGCATAGAAAGAAAGAAAGAGAGAAAAAAAGTTTTATAGATTCACGTCATAGGGTCATGGTACGGACAATGCAGTACTAAACGCATGGTTGTTCATTCTGTCACGTATGAAAGAGTACATCATCGATTTATTCTTCTTCTACCTTTTGTCTTTTTTTCCGGTAGAGACTATTGTCGTGCGTAACTGTATTCCGGCTAAATTGTTACTTTAGTGTTATTATCGGCATCGTTATTACCGCGCATTTTGGACACGTCAATTTTTCTTTTAGTGCATAATATAATCCCATGAAAACATGAGTCACAATCGGACCGTGATGAATACAGTCGACACTTATCGCGTCACGCCGGATCCTCGTCGATCACCATTATGTTAGCTTCGGTTATTCGAGGACCGTCGATTCCAGTTGAGAATAGACATAATCGTCGAATCGCAGAAATCAGTCAGGTAAAAAAAGGGACGTCGGAGAGGAATCCGACTTCCGCTTGTGCGTGAAATTATATCTCCAAACTGCAATCAAAAAAAAAAAAAAAAAAAAAAAACGACGCTCTTTCCACCGTGCGCGATCTAATCGTTTGAAAATGACGACATCTCGGCGACATCTAACCGCACGAGAAACACGAGACGTACTCGTCGCGAAAGGATACACGCGCGAATGAGAAACGAAGAGAAAGAAGAAATCGACGTATGGTCTTTGACGCGGTTGTCCTTGATTCATTCAGACCCTTTTTATCTCGAGAATTCGTCCCGGAAAGGACGCACGATTTCTTGGAAGGAGAGAGAGAGAGAGAGAGAGAGGGGGGGGGGGAGGAAAAGAAGGGAAAGAAAGGAGGAGAGCTCGTCGGACATTCAGGAAGATATTTAGACTGGATCGGTGAATGTGCTGATAGCAACGCGAAGAGGACGACGCTCGGACGCATCAATGGGCTCCTTCATTCACCTTCGTTCCCGATGCTATCGCTGAGCGGTTTTCGGAGACCGGAACATCGATCTTGGTCCCCCTAATTATTTCCAAGATGGAGATTCATGAGGTCTAACCTCTCGGTTCGGTTACTTCGGGACTATTTTTGAGACGTACCTGCTGTTCTTTCGCGGGAGTGTCTCGTTCGAGTGGAGTTCTGTATATGTGTGTGTGTGTGTGGGTATCGTCACGCTCTAATGATGAGTAGCAAGGTGACTTTGCACGAAACTTTTTTTTTACGAAGATATATCTATATTTGTACATTTTTAGGTCTTCTAAGCACGGACACTAATGGAATGTGTCCAATTTCTATATCGAAGGTTTTATATACGTACAAATTTATTTACGTCTAAAATTACTCTTAAACGTACCAGAGAGAAATGTTAGGAAGCAAAGCGAGCGAAACACGTCAGAATTAAAAGATTATCGAGAAAAATGTTGCAAAAAATCAACAATAACTAAAAGAGAGAGAGAGAGAGAGAAAAAACGAGAGAGACATATAGCGGAGATTGAAACGGAAAGAGGGAGAAGAACGAGGCCGTGAAACGACGAGGACCTCGTCGAGAGTATCCGCGATGATGAAACGTGGCGGAGGAACGCGGTGCCGTAGGGGCATGCCGACCGTAGTTTCGAGGGGGGCCCTTGGCGGGGGGTGGTGACAGCGGAACCCACGGACCGCGGGGGGCCTCCTCGGAAGGAGCAGGAATTTAAGCACGAATGGCCACGCAACCAGCGGAGAGCCGTCACTTCCAGAGAGCCTGGGCATCCATTACCTCCTGGTGCCCTGCCAACCGCCGCACCGCCACTCGTATCTTATATTAATATATTATTTACCTCGCTCTGTGCCGCTATAACTCGTTGCGCATCGTCGTACTATCTCGCCGAGAGAGCGGAAGAGGACGAGAAAGAGGGAGAGAGAAAAAGAGAAAACCTAAAGTAGGAGAGAAGTCTGAATAAGAATGACCGCGGTGTGTCACGTGCCTCGCATTGTTCTCATTACTCGACGACGAGGCGGGAGATCGACGATGATCTAGAATCTAGAAGAATTCTTCAGAGAGGTCCTCCGAAGATGAATTTTAAACGGATTCTAGAACGTGAATCGCGCGAACGGCCCGCAACGAGCGAGATGGGTAACCCACGTGTATACATATATGTCTCTTTCGTTTTATACGCGTTGCGTGCAGGAAATATTTTCGCAAAATTTTCCAATGTCACGTAGATTATATACGATACTCTATATATGCCGTTAATTCTTTCTAAAAGTACAACAATTCTATTTAGGATATGTACATGTGATTCCCGCGTATCTATATATACCTTTAGAATTTATTAAATACATTGAAAAACATATTGACAGCAATAATTTTAATTGCTACATCTCATCTTCTTGAAAAATCGATCATTTTGTGATAATCGAAGTGTCATGAAAGTCATGACTTCGCATGATAAATTCAAATTAATGTGTCCCATGCCTCTTGCGTGACCGAATTCGCGCGTATCATAGGTGCAACGTGCGCGATATGGCAGGCTTTATGGTATCGCGGTACAGAAAGGTGAGCATGGGAGACTACGAGCACGGCGTGGCGTATTCATTTCCATGCCGGTCTCGTAAAGCCGACTTAATTTAATGTACCGTTTCACCTTCATCTCTCTTTCTTCCTGTCCTTTCACCCTCTCCGACCACATCCCCCGTGTTCTGTCGGTTTGTAATAAAATTATAACGCTCCGCGGATTATCCGCAAAAACGGCAGCAACGTCTTTCTGTTGTGATTCGGCAAATTTTTATGAGACTCGATTAATCGATCGAGAGAGAGAGAAAAAATAAAACTTTTTTTTTTAAATTACAGAAACAAACAACGAGTTATATATCGCGTCAACAAGGATGTGAATCATTTCGATTGAAAACAACTTGTGTTTCTCGAGCACTCGCGGATTAATAACATAGTACGTATCTCCTTATTATCGCTGTCTTTCGCGTAAGCGGTCGCTATAATTTATTAAAACGTGTTCGTAATCGCCACGCGCAGTAAATCATGGATCCCACGGTCGTTTTTTTTTTTTTTTTTTTTTTTTAGCAAAGTTACCGAAGACCATCGAATCGTCACTACGAACGTAAACACAGCAGGTAGAAGCGCCGGTAGGATTATCGGTATCAATAATCTCCTCCTCCATCGTCGCGCGTGGAACTAAATCGCTGCGTTTTAAACGTGCTATGCAAAATCCCTATGTTTAAATACATCTTACACAGATGTGTGGCGACTCTCATGAGGCAAGAGAGAAAGCGAGAGAGAGAGGAGACCTTTTTCTCAGACTCCTACGCGTCCGCGAGACTGTCTCTTCTAATGTCTCCTTCTTTCTTTCTCCCTAATGAATGGCCCCCAATAAATTCATAATCCAGCCGAAACATGCCCGCGAGATGCAGAACACGCCGTCGAACTGCATGCTTTACCGAATACATTAGCCTCGAAAGTACGCGTCCGAATGCGACGGTATGCAGCGGGAAGTTATTGATATTACCACGCAAATATAGAAAAAATATGAACAGAAGTGGATTGTAAGATTCTTGTAAGGATAGCTCGCGATTCTCTAGTTAATATTTTCACCTACTTTGATATTTTAAGCAATTAAATCACTCTTTTTATTCAACCTAGAAATTATTGAACCTAATTTTGTAAGCCGAAAGAATTTTCTCTTTTAAACCTCTAAGCGAAACTGTTCGTTTATTACATATTTGAAGTACAAAATAGGAGTCTTCTCTACTCCTTTTAAAAATTAAACCTATCAAAATCCTCTAGAATTTATTAATGTAAAAACATTAAAGTTGAAAATAGACTAAAAATTTAAAATGAATCGAAATATCGGATTCTGCAAATAAATTCATGCTATATATAGCCATAGAAGACAATATTCCATTGTGAATGTCATTAATAATATATAGTAATATACTTAATAATAATACCCTTAATAAAATATATGAAAAAAGATAAGCTCATGCCATTATTTTCATGTGTTGTCGTATATGTATATATATGTATATACATATAGATTAGATTGCAAATTGAGATCAAAAGTAGAAGAAAAATTTCGATTCGAATCTTGACGGTTTTTCATATAAATAAAAAAGTTTCCATTTAACGTGACGCCAACATCAAATTTTATTTACGATATTACGTTCGCCATTACGATCATAAGATGAGCACAGAGAGTTGCAAACACAGAAGCATCGAGCTCGTTACTCCAGCTTCTTCGCCAGTACTCTTTTACGATTAAACTTTCTCTCTCTCTTTCTCCGCCTCCCTCTCTATGCATTAAGCAACGCGTCGCAGGGGAAGGCTCCGAGAGTTCCGTTATATAAGTAATACATGTCCCTTGATGCCCTCAGTAAGAGTATTATTAAAATTTTCGGTCAAACGACGTAAGCGAAATTATTTAGAACCCTTATATACACAAGAGAAAAAGGCATTATTACCTCAAGTTTCTTTGCAAAGCAACTTTGAGACTTACGATACTTACCAACAAATAAAACTTAGAATAAAACCGACATAACAATTCGGCTTTAAATTTCTAGCAAAAATTGTTATAAAGGAGCGAAAATTCGAAGTAAAAATTATCATTACGTTATTTTATTCAAAGTAATTTAATCTGAAATTATCCAAATCGAAATTTTTCTCTTATTTTCAATATCAATTACTTTACATTTTAATTTTATATGAGAATTGAGCTTTTTACTTTGTATCTCAAATAAATAAGTGAAGTTCTTCATTTAGAGATTTAAAGAAGAATTTTTGGTAAAATTATAAGCTAAATAGATAAAAAAAGATTAATTTGACTGTTTAAAGTATCAAAGTAAATATTATAGATTGAAAACTGAGATGGAAAGTAAGAGAAAAAAAATCGACTCGAATATACACTCTGTATCCTGGATATAGTAATCGTCGATCATCGAAGAGAGAACATCAAAACATATTGAAGCATCGTTTCGTAGGCATTCTCTTAATGCATCTTGTGTAGACGTATATGCGAGATGTATTCGTCGCAAAACTTCAAACGCTCGTACAAACTGTACAATACGTTTCGACAGCGAGCACGTTACATGTATTTGTACGTTGTAACGCGTGCAAAGGTAAAACTTGTCTGAACTTTGCTCGAGGAAAAGAGACGAGGATGTCGGCTGCTGTGCGCGCCGGAAACTCCGCTTCGACGGAAACATAACGTCACACGGAAACGGAGCGTAAGGCAGTTTGTAAGAAGAAATCGTTGGTGATGCGCGTGTCGCATTCGCGAGGGAGGGAGGAAGAAAGAGGGATGAACTTGAGCGAGTTGACGCCCAAGTTTCGGTCAAAATCTCGTCGTGTGAAAAAGAAAGCGGGAATCCATTCTTGTGTTCTTCGACTTCTTCTCGGAATATTTTTCGATAGAAGTACTCGCAGTATGTCAACAAACCGACACTTATTACATACTTATATTGGCATTAATTTAAGAATCTAAATAATGTGTTTATTCTCTTTAAAATGTGATTAAAATTAATATGAAATTAAAAAATAATGAAAATAAATGAAAATTATATAAAATTTATAAAATGTTGGAGACTAATAAATAAAAATCCATTTAAGCGCACTTTCGAGAATTAATCGGTTTGATTGATCTATTTCATTCTTCCGTCGCTAATGCTGTCGCGCTATTGGAGTTGTTCCCGCGAGAATCTGTCGGAATAATTATCGCACGTGATTCTTGCCTCGCGTTGATGGTGATCTACGAGGCGTCAGAGACAGAAGGCACACCGCAGTCTATTAAAATCTATACCTGATTGGTGATCATCGATACTCTCGAACGGACAATTTCGCTAATAACACAAGGTTAATGCTACATCGAGCGAGTGAACCCTTTCTCTCGTTTTATTTGCCATTGTATTTGCATATATAACAAGATGCAGTCGCTGCGCTGAAAAAGTTACGATTAACATCGCCTTCGAAACTTAATTTGCAATATATCCTTGCGCGCGAGATTTACTCTAATGCGAGGGATGTACAATGTATTACTGCTCGCAGAACTTGCAGTTTTTCCAACTGAAAAGTTGGTAATTTTTTTTTTTGAAAATGCAGGTGAAATTGATCCTCTCGTCCCAATTGGTACAGTGGACGTGTGATGAAAGAAGAGAAAAAAAATTTGACGATTTCATGTCTTAAGCGCTCTCGACACGAACGCCCATAATCGTGCAAATGACCGCTTTAAAAGCCCGCTACAATGTTGAGATTGCATCGCAGCATTATGCGGTAATGACCTAATGACACTTTGCACCTTTCGGCGGCTCCTCCGTCCGCTATAATTATTTGCAGCAGCATAGTAGTTTTCTGCACGTAATATTGCGATTTGTCGACCGGCACTATTGCGCTCGTGTGCGCAATCTGTAGTAAAATATCGCAATGTGTATATACACATATCCATGCCATTAAAAATTTTTAAATTAATTTTGCTACTTTTTTCCTCTTAAAGAGTACGCGATGGTAAGAGAGAACGACGTTGTTCGCGTATCATTGATTGCATAGTGAAAAGTTTGATTAATATCTTCATGTGAAAGATGGTGAATAAGTAACAACCCGAATAGAAATATTATTCATACTTTTGATCTTAATTCTCAATCTAACATGTACTTTTTACTTATATTTTATTTTTATCATTTTAGTTTATTTACAATCTTTATTAGGCAGTCAGATCATTCTTTCTTGAAATTATTTAATATATAGTGTTGCCAAAAAGCTTTACTTTTAAGAATTTATAAATATAAAAAATTGAACTTAAAATTAAAGCCAAATCTTGACTCAGATTCGATTGCTTGCACATTTAATAAATATCAGATTTTTCGACGTTAGTGCAGCGCGATGATTATTTAAATCTCTCATTTAATATGCGCTTCGTCTTCTTTATTAGCTACATACAATGTACGTGAGAAGCAAACACGTCCACGAGGCGAGAGTCGTTGCTCATTAACGTGGCGATATCGTTGGATCTTAGTTGCGGTAATCTCAGCTGTGTACTCATAGTAATTTATTGCTGATAAGAGAAGCGTCGGGGAAGGTGGCATTTATCGCTAAGAGCATAATGGCCGTTTTGGCATTTATTATCAGTAAAATGGCAACCTATGGCGAGCTTGATTTATGATTGAATTCTATGATATATTTTTATACTTCGCGTACATACATATATGAACATATGTGAAGCTGTCGGCACCTATTCTAGCGCGCGACTATTCCGCTCTCAGTGAATAATCGTGCCTCACAATTTTACGCGGTTGTTGCACAAGTTGTCGATTAAAATTTGACGAAGAATATGGAAAAAATGATGGAGGGAAGATTTAGAAGCCAATTTTTTTTTTTTCGCTTGACAGTTATCGCGCGGTATGATGTATCGCGTAGATAAGCAAAATGTGCAATCTTAAAACAAGCTATTCAAATCATGTTCCTGTCCGTTATAATTAATTGCAATTACGTTTACGCGTTGCAGAAAAAATTGCAATTTCAAATAAGCGATTAGGTGTGTTAAAGAAAATTGTTTAAATTTTTTAAAAAAATTTCCCCTCGCTTGTTATTAATATTGATCGTGTGACATCGATGCATGACATATTAATATTTTTCAGCGATGACAGTTAATGGCGCAACTGAAATTGTGTTCAGATTATGCTTATATCGCGACATGCGCGCTTGTAAAATTCGTATTCCCAGAGTTCCCTCACAATCGCAGCCATCATAAAATTGCAATCACTACTCGATGCAAGTGTTGCATTTGTATAAAAATGCTTATAGTTCAGGTAAGCAGTAGATGGCAGCACCGTACTGTGCCATATGGAATTAAAAAGAGTGACCGAGAGAGGGAAGGAGACTGGGAAACAGACAGAAGAGAGAAAGGATCTCGGACGAGTTGCCAGGGAGTTGAAAGGGAAGGAGGAGAGCATGAGAGAGGACAGAGCGAGAGAGCGAGAGCGAGAGAGAGAGAGAGAGAGAGAGAGAGAGGGACAGAAAAAGAGAAAGAAGGGGGAATGTACGAGAGGAAAGAACGTAAGATAGAGAAAGAGAGAGAGAGAGAGAGAAAAACGTAGCGCGAAGAGTAGGAGGAAGCGGTAGATTGAAAAAAGATCGACGATGAGGACGGAATAAACAAACGAAAGATAAGCGGGAAGAAGACGGAGGATGTTAATGCGTACGTGCTCTATGATGGTGTGCGTTTAATCTCCTCCGCGACACGGAGGTGGGCCGATGGGAGTCCAGTCCGCGCCTCTTAGGAGGGAGATGACTCGACTGCCTTAATGATTCCGGGGGAAAATAATGAAACATGACCAGGTATCAGAAAGGGGCGTTACTTCGGCGCACGGGCCGAAGGAGGTAGAGGAGAGAAGGGGAGTTTCTCTCCCTTTTCCTACGC
This sequence comes from Anoplolepis gracilipes, assembly GCF_047496725.1. NCBI lineage: Eukaryota > Metazoa > Arthropoda > Insecta > Hymenoptera > Formicidae > Anoplolepis > Anoplolepis gracilipes. Next base: position 6,615,165 of record NC_132971.1, on the reverse strand, counting down.
GTCGTTGATATAAGGACCAGAATACGGCGTCTCGTCGAAGGAGTAGGAGACACTAATGAGGTACGCGAGGGAGAGGAGGACACGAAGAATCTCGTTCAAGAAGAGAGACAAAGAGACAGAGTGGAAGAGGGTAGGAAGCCAGAATAGACGAGAGGAAAAGGAAAGGAGAGCGAGGTAGAGAGAAGAGGCTGTGGCTCTGGACCACTGATTATCAGCGGGGATTGGCCTATGGGCCCGACCACCGGCGCGACCTGGTTGGACGAACGGATCCCTCAGTGCACCAGGTGAGAAAAAACTCACCTGAGAGAAACCATACCTCTACGGCGACTGGGAGTGGTGATGCTGTCGCATTATGGGGTAGCGCTATCACGGGGGTACCAACGGTTCATGGATTCGACTATCAACACTTCGATTATCCGCCACGCTGTTGCTCTCCCGAGCAATTGTTTTACTCTTCAATCTCAGTTTTCAATCTAACATTTATTTTAATACTTTAAGCAATCAGATCGAAAAGATATAATATTATCAAAAGCTTAAGCAGTCAGATTGTGAAGATATAATGTTATTAAAAGCTTCTCTGTTTTTTAAACTTTAATAAAAATAGAAGATCAATTTCTATATATAAATAAAACTCATTACAATTTTTTAGAATCCATAAGAAAAAAATGAGATGGAAAATAGAAAAAAAATTTGATTTAGATTTCTATGATTTTTCAGCGACCGCGATTAAGCAAATTTTAATAAGCTAATCACAATTAATTGATTAAAAAAAAAGAAAACTGATTAGAGCGGAGAGTCAGAAGCGATAAATAAATAAAATGTAGATTCTTTTTCTTCTAAATGCTATTTTTACTGATTATTTAAAATCGTATGTTTCTTATTTTGATTATCAGCAACGCTGTTAAACATAAAACAACTTTAAAATTTCGCGGATTATTAAGAGTCGTAATAATCTCTTGATAAATAAAACAGTAAGACATGGATTACAAAAGCAAATTCACATATAAAAGTATAAACATAAAATTAGGTTGAAATTGCTCATATCTTTTATGATTCATCAGCTACGGTGGACAAGTACAAGCCTCCCTTCGGCCGTTAAGGAAAGAATTACATGGCACTAATTATTCGGAAGCATGATATAAATAATTGATGATGATCCAAATAAGAGATCGAAGTATATTTTAAATAATTAATAAATCGCATTAAAAGAAAAAGAATCTTTGTTTACCACGCCTGACTTTCAATTAACTTATTTTTTCTTTATTCAACATCAGAACTTTTTCCAACTTAGTTTTAGTTTATATATATAATCTACTTTAATTATTTATTAAATATATATATATATATATATATAAATTTAATAAATAATCAAAGTAGATTTTACATTGAAACTTAAGATGGAAAATAAAAGAAAAAACTTGACTCGGATTATTAAAATATACGATATATATCTAAAATACATTACTAAAAAAATATAAGTTTAAAGCGACGGCATTCTATATAATTACAACCTGCATGTATAATATTATATCTATTTTCTCAACGATGAGCGTGCAATAGAAGATGTTAAAAAATATATTGCACGCTGTCGGTTTTAAAATTCGCTTCATAAATATGTATATATATATATATATATATATATATATATATATATATATATATATCTATTTGGAGCGAGATTACCGAGATATCGAATTTTGCTATAAGCTTTTCTCAAGAGATTGCAATCGATAGAATCGGTCTTTCTCTCTCTACATGTTGTTTAGCGTATGAATATAAAATAAGTCTTTCGTCGGCTTCTATAACACGACTCAACAGGAAACGATAGTTGCTTTGTTATCAGACGGATGCAAACTCACGCAATTATCTATAATTGCCGTTTAATGGCGGGAACGATAGAGGAGGAGGAGAGAAGCACCTGCTTGTCAGAAGCCATACACCACCTGATGCAGATCGATATTGCACACAATGAACGTGTTTAATTGCTTCGGATATTTGGCAAGATCGCCGCCGACATGTTGTGGAAGTGGTCTCGCCGCGTATTCATCGTCTTCTTATGAAGTATACTTTGCATATTATGCAAATTGCATCTTTTAATTACGTTCACAAAAAATCAACGACTTTTTTGGGGAATAATAAAAAAAGAAACAAATTTAAAATTAAATTCAGATTCCTTCTATCACATGTTAAATTTTATGTATGTATATATATAGATATATATACACGGAGAAAATTTTATATTAAAAATTACTATGGTGTATAATATCTGTGGACCATTAGCATTATTCTAACAATAAGTTAAACTGCTATGTAAAAACTGTAAAAATCGCGTAAATTTTTATAGTTTTACATAGCACTTTATTTTAGAATGGTTCTTATGATCCGCAACTGCTACACACCGTAGTAATTTTTAATATAAAATTTTCTCCTTGTATATATATATATATATATATATATATATATATATAAAATATAAAAGAAGTGATTAAGTAATGTTTCGTATTATTAAATTCTATACGTATATAGACAGGAACAATTATTAATTAAAGTATAATCGAGTATTGCCTTGCGGAGACAAAACAGGGAAAAAACTTTAAACATTGTAAATCCATTAGTGTCGGTTAACACATTTAGGACATAAAAAGCAAGCGCACGTGTATCGTTTTACCGATAATAAAAATTCACATGACATTTGTTGAATTTAAGAGCAACGTTTTTCTAACAATAACTGCCTGGAAAAAGCGCGACTCTGTCAATGTCAACTTTATAACGAACAAAACTCGCCTAGTGCTAATTTCCGCATGACAGGATATACGTTTCTAGATAAGAGCCTATGTTCAATAAAATTAGTGTATGCATAATTTGTGTTTGAAGAAGGCTTATCGCTCCCCTCAAACCACCTGCTGCGATAATCGAGTCGCTGATTATACAACCTCGTTATTTTTTTTTTTTTTTTTTGTAATCTAACCTGAAGATGCACTGTACATTTTTGTATATTTTAAATATCAATAAAATATCAAGTCGAAATTTTTCATCTACATTCGATTTCAATTCTCAATTTAACATTATTTTTCTACTTTGATCACTTTAAACAGTCTCTTAATCAACTCTCTTTTAAAATTGTTTAATCTATAATCTATAAATCTTATTAATTATTAATTATTATTTTTATTATATTTTATGCTACTATAAATAATATTTAACATTAAAATATGTATTATTAAATACAATATTAATAACTATTTAATCTATAATCTATATTAAACTTTTTGCTGAAAACTCCTTTTTTAAACCTCTAGTGGAACATTATTCGTTTTTACTGTTTATTTAAGCTATAAAATATAGGAACTGAATAATTCTATATAAATTAAACTTATCTTCTGGAATTTATAAATATAAAAAAATGGAGGTTCAAATAAAGCAAAATTTCGACACAGATAGCAAAACACGCGTGAAAAAGTTTAGATTTATCACAAATATAAAAATAAAAAATATAGAATTTTTAATTGATGGATTTAAAGAATGACGTTTTTGGACCAAGTATATTAACTTAACGTAAAACAATATAACAATCGAGGACGAGACGAAGCGATCATTAACGCATGACTCGCTTTGTTCGATGATACGCGTGAAATAATCACGATTGATTGACATGCCCGCGTAAATTCGTTGATCGGTCTTTCAATCACAATCCATCAGTTGGGTGGATCAAACAAACTCGAAAGAAAATCGTACCTGTCTACAACGAATGATGAATTGTTATTTCAATCTTGTCGTATGCATATCTGACGTTTTATGTTTATATTCAAAGTAACTCACATTATATTAGTAATATGTTTATAGTAAAATTTTATCCATAAATTATGAAACACTCATTTTAAATATTATTTCGGAAATTAAAATTGTAAAAAGATAATTATCAAAGAGAAAGGTATTTGTATACTTTATCAAGCAAATTTCTATGAGACTGTTGTCTTTCTCGCGCAATCCTGCATTCATTTTTCGATTGGAAGACTAGAGTCGACACTTTGACGGCTTTACGAATCGGTTGATCGACTTTCTAACGGACGATCGTTGGAGCGGCTTCTTCAGATCGTCCACAGGATTGAGGGCCGGCCTGCACAAAGACAAGCTGAACGACGAATAAGGGAATAGCTGGGAGAGGGTTGGAAATCTCGCGCTTCGTTTAATTAATGAATGGCGGCAGCGTTTTTCCCTTCTTTTTTTATAGAAGAACCGCCGGTCTCTCAAAATGTAGTTCTCTTTAGGGTTCTCACATATAGGAGCACGGTGTCACGTATTCATCACACGGATCTAACTACGGCGCTTTTTACGGGCCTCTCGCATACACATGAATGCACGCGCACACATATAACAACGGACATACATGGCTGAAACTTATTGGATGGATCTAACTACGACGTCCACCGCGGTAAATCTTTCATGTTGCCGCGCGACAAGGTGCATCCTCGGACCCTTCTCGAAGATCGGCCATGATGGCGCCGGCCATGAATATCTCGGAACATTGACCATTAATGTCGAAAACTTTTCAGTTGCTAATCTTTTTACCTCGACTCTTGCGAAAGCTGTCATGTAAAGGACGTGCGCATTTATGAATCACCGCCATAATAAATTGTTATTCGTTTCTATAATAATCGGGAAATTGTAAGTAAAAATATACTTGTACTCGTGTGTATGTCTGTCCAATTGCGGATATCTTGAAAATTGCACGTATATAATTTTTTTATCTCGTATTGAAGTATTTAAAATGGGACCTTGGTCTTTTGATTTTCATATCTGATCCGATACGGTAATGTTAGGTAATGTAATTAATGTGATGTCTAATATTAGGATATTTTTGCTCTGACACGTTTGCCCATGCTAGATTTCACGATTATCGCGGATACGTCAACAAAGTGTCGGCCAAAATCCTTTGAAGATATCGCGTATCTATCTGTCTACTCGGTGTTTGATCTGCTTCGAAACATGGACGAGCACTCTGTCCGCTGATGATAACGGCCGATGATCGCTGATACATACTTCGAGCGATTATAATGCCTGTCATTCGTCCTGGGCATAGATTGATCTTATCGAACGTTATACACACATATGCACATACATGAGAGAAACACTCGTGAAATAAATATCAATGATGTTATTTCTCATATAAGAAAAATATTCTCTTACAATATTATTTAAATAATATTATTTAAGTAATATTATTAAATAATATTATTTAAGTAATATTTTTTAAATTTGTAAAAAAATTATATTATTAATTTAATATTATTAAGTGTTTTAATATATACAGAGAATATTAAGACAAGAATTAAAGTCTTAACTCAAAATATGGACTTAGGATCTCAAAAGTGTAAAAATGCTTTTAGAAATCATGTATGTGAATATCTTGTTTAAGAGATACTGACATGTAATATTTTTACCAAGAATGATGAATAAAATTATTGTATTAATATATAGAAGAGTGGTTACCAATATATGGAAAATTTATAGAGTTATCAAGTTTCGCTTGAATTTTGTCAAGTTAAAAAATAGCTATTTTCCTATATGATTAAAGTTTATGTCGAGCTAATTTAAAATATATAACTCTTAAAGTAGAATTCTTACTATTTTGAAGAAAAACGGTTCAAAAGAACGCTATCTGAAATTGAAATTCTTTTAGACCGTTTTTCTCCAAAATGATAAGAGATTTCTTATCTCTAGACATAATATCATATATGTATAAGAAAAATTATTATTTTTTAACTTGGCCAAATTCAGGCGAAATGTGAGCTTGGCCGCACTCTTTGTCTTCATAATTGTATAAACATCAATATTACAAAAATCGTATAGAAATATTATGCATATAATATCACTAAGAAATATTTTTCAATTTGTTCAATACTTTTATGAATTAAATAATTGTATCTACATAATTATAATAAACTAAATAATTATATCTATTGAATAATACATAATTATATCTCACATTTGCTCTAACATGCTGTATATTCGTATAAGTTTTTTTTATAGGATAGGGTTAATGCTATTTTGCTGCTTAATTTTTTACGAATAAAAATCAAAATTATAGCTATTCAGTTCCGTTGTGCCAATGATGCCATGAAAAAAAGATACCAAGTTTGTCTTTTTAAAGTCATCACTTTGGACATTTATAATTATTTAAAAATTTTTATTTTTTTAGTAATGAAATAATTGAAATACACATCATTAATTTTTGATAATACTTTTTTTTGTGAAACCCTATATTTAAAATATTTAGATATCAATATTTCTTGAACAACGCATTTGCAAACATATCTCTAGAGGGATTTTTTTATTTATTTTGGTTTGAGATTCTATACATTTATATTTTAAGTTGTTTAATCTGAAAACACATTATGTATATATACAAAAAAATAAATAAATAATATATATGTATATATATATATTTTTTTGTATACATATTTAATATATGTTTATTAAAAAAATATTACATAAAATTATACATTATATGTAAAAAATTATGTTATATATAACACAATATTTTATATATATATTATTATTATTATTTTAAGGTCTAAATCCGAGAAGAATGTTCGAGTTAAGTAAGCAAGTAATTTAGTAGAGTATAAAAATCTCTTATAGCGTGAACAAACATTTCGCATTCTGTAATGCAGATTTTTATATACGTGTTGTATTACATACAATAGCGTGCGGAAGTATCGCGGTTCACCCTGTCGTAACGGAGGCAGGCTTATGCCGTGAGTGGCGTATTAATTATACCGCGGCTCCTTATAATGTAATTTATGGGAGGGCGCGCGAGAGAGGGTGTACGCGAGAGAGCAAGGGGAGCGTTATCAATTCGCGCGAGATTAATCACTTAAGTTTATACTAGCCTCTTCTATCCACTTTACTCTGTAAGTAGTACTCCTCGCCTTGCTCCCACGGCTTCTCTCCCGTGTCTCAACACCATCAGCAACGCTCTTGATTTATGAGGTGGAGCCGTGTGGTAGGTCTGCTCAGCGTGCTATTACACTAGACGAGCGGTCTTAATAAAAGTTTATCCGGAGAGTCATTGTGTCGGGCCGGGAAAACCTTGTGTTAACCACCGTTTCATTACAACGAAACAGTCCCGTGTCATGAGAAAAGCAACATTAATCTTTTGCTCGACTTGAGCAGAGCGCTTCTCGAAGGGCCCAACGTACTATTCTTTATGTAAATACATATATCAGAAAAAAATGTAAGCCTGAAAAATATCGATTGTTGGAATTTCTTCAAGAAGTGTCATTAACATCAGCGCCGTCCGTCTATTCTTCGTTTCAACAATCCTGGGGATACATGGAATACAAAATAATTCCTCAAAGTACTCGCATATTTGTCAACGCTCGATAAGATTCTCCATCATACAATGTGCTATGAAAAAGATTGGACATTTTGCAACCTGCTTCTTAACTGACGTAAAAAATTCGCTTTTTTAAATAACCAGAAAGAATTAACGCAAAATATAATGCCCGCGCACTCTGCCGGAGAACGGAATAAACCTGTCCGTGATTCTTTCCTCGTTGCACCGGGCATTAGAATCGTCTCGCTCGTAGGATCCCTGTGCGGGTAATTCAACACGGTGACAACCGTAGCTGTACACACCGTTGAGAGAATCTCCCCCCCTCTCTCTCTCCGCCCCCCCGCCTCGCGTGTCGAGAGCAAGGGCGGAGGGGTGGCCGCTGCCGAATGGCCACGACGGCGACGCGGCAACCCCCTCCTACCGAATCTCTAGTGTAACACACAAGCTCCCCACTTTTCTTGCTCCACCGCGGATACCAACGAGGTGGGTCTATAACCGTCCTTTGTGTCGAGTCGTGCTGCCACCTGTCCAACAGTTTCGACGACCTTGCCCATGACTAATTTCACCACCGAGCATTTCGGATTGTCGTCCATGGTGTCATCTTGAACCATGGATGAGTATGAGAGAATATCGAACTATGGAGTCCCTTAGAGCAGAACCATGCTAATCAAATCTTACGATTTATCCTTTTAATAAAAGTAGCGTATCCTCAGACTAAAGTAGACCGCTTTAAAGATCTTGTGTACAGGAAGTTATATGTTAATAATATAAAAAATATTTTTATTTTAGTATCAGGTACAGATGTTCAAAATTATAAGATTAATAAAGAATATCTACATACTCATCAGCCGACTCCACATAACATGGTCATTATTATACGTATAAAAATGTTGGCCGATATGATATTGGCTATATCACATTAATGTTGGACAACAGTTGTTATGATAGCGATATGTAATTGTGAGTTGGCTACATGAAAATCATACACATGATATGATCATGTGTGTGAAACCGGTTTGAGCATTAAAGGATGTAGAATAGGATAAGATAGAAAAGGAATACTTATATATTTACATATTTCGAACGATTGATTGTGTTTACATGTCGAAAGCGTAATCGTAATTAGATTAGATAGTTAGTAATCCATCCTTTATTTTGCAACCCTTTATTACCTATCGTCCTAAAGGATCAGAGGAATAGAGGGAATAGCGATGCATATCCATTGCGTGTATCGTATAATAAAATTGTAACAAGGCGCGCATCTGTTCTCCCCTCCGAAAGGGGAAATCGCTTTCGCGAGACGTCGGGTGAGCATTAACATATCTATATACGATGATGTTCCGTGCAAATAATTGCGAGTTACGCGAGATCGCAAACGCAACATGCGACGAACCGCGCGCGGTTTGCTCGTGCGACGTCAAACACGACGAGTCCCTTTTACTTCGGTATTACGTGCACACTTTTTACTTATTGCGCGCGATCCATAATTGCAGGTTATTGCCAGGACTGACAGCTCCTTTTTTTTATACAGCTCGCGCTTGTCGGCTCAATTCGCGTGTGAAGCGGGAAGGGAGGAGACGGATGGAGTTGCGGGGAGAACCCGTACATTTTACACGCGTGTATCGTGTCATCTATGGTACGACGTGTCGTAGTGTGTTTTACACATTTGCATGCATCGCCGATACACATCGCTGATCCACATCACGATCTAACATTCTACTCTGGCAAATTGTCAAACATACCACTTAACGTCTATATTGCATGAATTATATGCTCACGAGTCTTTCGGCGATGTTGTTTAAACAGCGAGTCTTTTGTACATATATATAATCTGATATTTGTACACAAAATTCTATCAAATATGTATGTGCGTGTGTCACATATATTTATAAATTTATAACGAATTCATGCTTGTTCTCGTTAGTATACATATATACATATTGATGATAAATTTAAAACTGTTGATTATATTGCTAAAATATTCCTTTACGAATCTTATCGGATAATTAAGACATACGAAAAAAATAATGTATAAAAGAGAATAGAAATAAAGTAAAATTTTATGAGTATAAATATAAAATATTTACATTCATAAAATTCAACGAGCAATGCGTATCGTTAGTATTGATAAATATCAAATTAAATTAACTATCACAACACATACACACATGTACGCGACAAAATGTTTAAAGAAAGTTTAAATATAATGATGACTTTTCAATATAAAGAAATTTCGATAAAGGTATAAGTTAATGCACGATACACTTTTCAAAAAAGACAGAACAAACTATCGAGACAATAAAATCTCGTACGGAATGGAAACTTTCCCAATTGCGAATCACTTGACGGATAATTTAGTAATTTTCGGTTACAAAACGAACGCGCAGCACTCAGAGTTGATACATCACTCTAATTCGCTTTTTATCGTTGAAAAAGATGGAGATTTCCGTGACATCGATATTATTATCTGAATTTATCGTCAATAGGTTGATAATGATGACATCATTATAGAATAGATGGCTATTGTTGCGCTGCATCCTCCATCGTCAAAATCCTCCATCACCACAAATATCATCCCAAAGTCGAAACGTTCAATTTCTGATGACAGGCACACGCACGCACAAAATCCAATATCGCCTACGAGAGACAGCTTAATTCTCGGAGTTGTCAATTTAAAGTGACTACGTCGACAAATTTGACGTTGTATTCGCAGAAAATCAGCATTATAAGAACAGACGAACGAACGAAGAGGTGAGATAACAGTAAGGTAGAGTTGAAAGGCGAAGGGGAGAACGACGAGAGAGAGACTTCCTATGTGTCGGCATTTCGCGATGCACTCGCGAAGAAGGAAGGCGCTCACACACGAGCAGCAACGCCCTCTTAAAGAAAGCGCGGGGAAGACGAAGACAAGGGGGAGGGTGGAAACCGGATGCGGAGAGGGAGAGTTTGCGCGCGATTGTGTGTAGACCGCGGTGTTAACAAACGGTACACTAATGTTTCACATCTCGGTCCTGCACCTCCCTCCCGCGCCTTGTCGTCCAACCCACCGGCCCCTTGTCGTTCTTGCTCGCTCCCGGTCGCACCAGGTCTCGAGTCCGTCGCGTCGTCGGCTCGATCTCGCTCCCTCGTCGACGAGCACCTCCGTCGCTCTGAAGTAGCGGCTCGGCGTGCCGTGCACGTTCGGTCGGGAGGTGACGACGAGAAGAGAGAGGCGACAGCGTCACGAGTTTCAGTGGTAGTCACTCTCGCCGTGCTACAACACAACCACCCGTCGAGGGGGAAAAGAGAGGCGAGAACGAAGGAGACCAGAGGAGGCGGGGCGAGGTTAGTCCGCGCCCACGGAGGGGAAAAAAGCCGAGCTCCGCACCCACCCTGGCAATGTTAGAGGGGAGGCGAAAGAAGTGTGGAAGGGGACAATTTATCCGACGTCTCTCGCCCGCCACGCCGGCTCACTAATACATTGACATCCGGTCGGCGGACGTGTGTGCGTACGTGCGCTCACCGCTAAGATATATCCGATTGCCGGCAGGTGAACATGTGTGCACAGATCGCGCGCACGATCGTCGATCACTTGGCGAAAAATACATCGGTGCGTCTCTTTTTCTCGTCCATGTGCGCCTTTTCGCCTCCCTTCGCCCCCCCCCCCCCCGTCCCTTTGGGAAAGACCCCCCACCAACGTGGACAATGAGATATACTTCCGCACCGGCGACCCGCCACCTTCAACCGCCCCTATCCGCCCCTTTCGACGGCGGTCGCGCCAGGAGGGTGACAAGTACGCGCGAAAAGGCGAGCGTCTTTGAAAGAACTGCGCAAAACATCCTCGCGAGACGACCGAGACCCCTATCGCCGTTACCATGATTGTCACATGTTGGCGTTCGCTCAAACTTATTATTACAAGGTGCACAATTATATATACCTTTCATTTAGATAGACAAATTCAACTAAATAGCGGAAATATTGTTAAAAAAAACTATTCGTCTGTTCGCTGATTGATCTAAAATAGAAATAGTGACGCGAGAATCTCGTAATAAACGTAACAGACTTTGGCGAGATGATTGACACTGAAGGCGCGTGCGACGAAACGTTCGTGTGACATTGTTACGTTAAACTGTCGGAACGAGCGTAGTACGCGGCGTAAACGCGTCTGTGTAATACGTTCGCCGGAGTGACGATCGTGCATTTCGTGCGATGTAAATGCGCACGAGAGAGACAGACGAGGTGGGAACGAGACCATGAATGACGCACGGGTGGAAATGAGAGAGACGGAGAGATAAGGGAAGAGAGGAGGCGAGAGAAACAGACGGGAATGTAGAGACACCGATGAGGCAAGAAAGAGAGAGAGAGAGAGAGAGAGAGACGCGAGTTGGCGTAGTCAAGTGTCGCGTAGTGCGTGGAATAAGGAGGAGTGCGCGGTATCGCTAACGTCGAGCACGAAGTAGGAAGGGGTACGAAGTAGTCGGCGATCTTGTCCTAGCGTGGTGAAGGAGGAGGAGGAGGTAGCGGCGAAAAAGAGAAAGAAAGAAAGAAGACGACGACGACGACGACGACGACGACGGTGGGGCTCGATGGTGGGAGACACGGGTCGGAGTGTGCGGTCGTGTCCGAGGTGGAGAAAGAGGAGGAGGACGAGATGGTGGAGAATCAGTTGGCGGGAGAGGGCAACGAACAAACTACCGGGAAGAAGTCAGCGGCAAGTAAAGCAGCGCCGCCGAGGCTAAACTTCGGGATCTATCGAACTAAAATTGTCGTGTAGTTTCTGCTTCCATGCCTCCCAACCACCCATCCACCCCCTCGTGATTCCCCCCTTTGCGTTCGCTCTCTCTGCCAACCGCTCACTCTTCTCGCCCCACCACATATCGGAGCGTGGCAACATCTCGGCCGGTCGCGTCCCCCGTCCGTCTCATTCATCCCATCCCCTCCATGGGAACGAAAGCCGAGAACGAAGAGGGAAGAAAGCGACTACGGTGGGGCGTCGCGAGCGAGGGCGAGCTATTCCGGCCGTCGCGCGAACGAGCGAGAGGCGAAAAACTGAAAGAGGAAAGGACGGAAGAGACCCCGACTCGCCGTGTGGCAAGGGGAAGGGGACAACGCAGGGAGAGAACGCGAGCGCCCCACGAGCGACTCACCATATTTTATTGTCGCGTTTGCCGACGCTAACCGCTGAGGCTCCGTTCGACGAGAACGAGGAGAGACACGTAGGGGAATGCCTACAACGGGAATCCGTGCGGGAAGAGTGAGCGGCCACGCACGACGATACACGGCGCGTTAATACGAGAGAAGCTACGCATCGCGTACGAATTCACGTTCGCGCGCGCTCACGCTCACGCGCTTGCACGCGGGGGGTACGACATAGCAGGGAGATTGTCGACGGCCGCGAGAGAGCGTGTGGCAGAGGTGGTGCCCGTACCCCCACCAGACCGCGCGCTACGTCGACCTGGACCCTCCCACCCGTCTCGCCGACGGCAAACCATCTCGCAAAAATCGTCCCCCTTTCCGCGGAAGGAAAAGAACCACGGCGACGACTCTGCCACCACCAACTACCACCACCACCGTCAGTGGCGAGAGAGAGTTCTCTCGTCGGAGCCGTTTCTCTCGTCATCGGGCCACCACCACTAGCGCGATACTATCGTTTCTCTACCCGCCAGCGCCATCGGCACTGTGTACCCGTCGCCTCCTCCTACGACACGGCGATCAACCGTCATCTCGCGGAATCTCGTGGGTAACTTGCAGGGGGCCACGTCACGTTCTTCCGCGAGCAAAAGGAACACGCGCCGAAAATCGAAATGGGCAGTGCTCGTCGCGCGTTTGGGTGAATGTAAAGCAAAGTTATTTCCTTCAGTGACAGTCGCGTCCAAGTGTACGTCGAGATAACAGATAAAAAACGCTGATTGGATCTTGGGCATCACTCAGAAAAAGGAGGGATCTTACAGACAAGGGAGAGAGAGGAAGAAAGAGAGACAGAACAAGATAAAAAGGAAGGGGATAATAAGAAATGAAACGGATATAATATATAACGGGTTTGGTCCCTGTCAAAACTTTTGCGTTGGAAGTGAGACCAGCGAGCGTGTTGCACGAGGCAAACAAGCACCGCTGTCAGTTCGTACTTGGCGCTTTCGTCGAGCGCGCGCGATCGGTAGCGCCACGACGGGAGCCACGGCGGATCGGCAGGCAGGCGCGGTGAAAGCGAGGAAGAGGAAGAGGAAAGAAGGACTAACATAAGAATATAAGAAGATGAGCGTGCGCGCCGCTCTTTCGCGAATTCCGAAGCTGAGCGCGTGATTGCGCAGGCCGTCGGGGTACCGGCGTGGAAGGACCGCAAGGGGATAAAAAGAGACGGCCGGTGCGCGCGTGATTCAGCGTCGTCCTCGCCACTCTCCCTCACTCTCATTCTCATTCCCTTCTCTCTCCCTCGCTCTCCTCCTCCGTCATTCCTCTCCTTTTTCACCGGTGTCCCTCCGACACCATCGCGCTCAAGCTACCTATACTGCTCTATTTCTCTATCTTTCTCCCTCTTGTTCCTCTCCCCCCTTCTCTCGCCTCTCCGTCCCATGCTCCCTCTATCCCGTCCGCCCTTCTCGCTCCCTCTCGCCGCGGCCGTCTCGCTCACACCCGTGTACCTCCGCCTTCCTATCCGCCGAGCGGAGGACTGGATTCCGTCGAAAAGAAACGACGATTCGGAGGATAGTCGCGACCGATCATAGCTGGCGCGTCGATCGGATCAACCGAAGTGAACTAGCCGCCGCGACTAACCGCATCCCGCGCGATACACAAGTATCATCGCGTCGCGCGCTGCGCGTGCCCTTCGACCTTTCCTTTTTTTTTGATTCCCTCCCCGCGACACCAGGGGTAGCGCGACTCGTGGTGCGCGTCCGGCCGGCGGCTCACATTCTTTCTCCTGGGAGGGATCTCGGCGCGCCGTGACCCCCTTCGACTCGACGCGAGTGTGATCCCGGAGTGCACGCGGACTGTGTCGACGTTCGGTCACAGTCGACCTTCTCGCGTTCCACGAGTGTGTGTCCGACACGCGTAAGCGCTTCGCGACTGCAAGACTGAGAACTGCGACCGCGATCGACTGTTTCCAACTTGTTCCCCGCGCGTGTTGACAGTGTCTCGAGTGTGCATATGCCGGCAACGGACCGTCAGCGATTCCGACAGGATCGTGTGCAGCCGGACACCGGGTCACGCGGGAGTGTCGTCGCCGGCGCGAGTAGTACCCTCGCCCCGGGGGTGGCGCGTGACGGGAGCGCTCGCTGGTGAAGGAGAGAGCGAAAGTGCGAAACGCACGGAGGATTCGACGAAAGTGTCAACGACGGGAGCGTCGGAAAGTGACGGAATTCAGCGAATGTCGCGGACACTAGGAACAATGATCGCGTAGCGGCGCCCGACCATCACGGCCCTGAGCGGCCGACACATCATGTCACAGTTCTCTTTCCGAGGATCGCCAAATCTACAGGTGAGAGTGTTCGGCTCGATCGCCAACCCGAAGTTACACGCGCGAGTAAAAATCACGAGCTTAAAATACTATATAGCTTTCTTTCTCTCAAACTTCTATTGCAATCGTGTCGACTTTGACATTAGCGCGAACACGCGACACTTGATCGCACGAAAATTCAATTTGGACACTCGCAAGTGAGACTGCACGTCAGGTATACACTATACCTTAAGATTTGCCACGAAATTTCGAATCAAAACTATGAATTGATGTGAGTGATTCGAGCGATGCAACAAGGTTTAAGAAATGTGTACGCGAATTTGATTGATAAATTGAGACAATGTAAAAGATTGCGTCGCTAACATTAACAATTCCCATTTTCATATACTTTGAACTAAATTTCTTTATTTTATTCGGTATACTGTAAAAAATTATTTTATATTATATACTCTACGACAGCGTGTATATCAAACAAGAGAAACAAAAATTGATTAATTATCCAAAAGAGAAGTGAATTCGTAGCCTATAAATAGCGCGTTAAACGAAACATCGTATATATTTGTTTGCAAATTTAATGTTTCGGGTTAAAACGCGACATAGGTAACCAATCTTTTTTTTTCGACCATGAATTATTTATTGTTTTTATCGTTTACCTGTCGTGTCATTTCTTTAATTGTATATTGAGATAATAAATTAAATTAGCAAAAAATCGTGTATTAGTTTAAACATGTTCCAATTAACTATGCTATTTTGTTAACATCGTTTGTTATACTTGATTTCACTTTTATTCTTTCCTGATTTATAAAACTAACATGTATCTCATTTACCGCGTGTAGTTAATACGTTAATATTAATAAAAAAATAAGGTGTAACGCAAGTTTTCGCGAATGTTTATTTTTTATCAGACAGTTTTTTCCAGCGTTGAAGAGATATTTCTGTTCCATTCTGCGCTGAATTGATTACAAGTGTCCAATCAGAAATATCAAAAATATAAAATTTTTTTTCGTACACACATATATGCGGTCGACATGTGATCACGATATTATTTATACTTGGCTCGTATAGTAATAAATCCGTCTGCTAAATCACATTTGTTGACGACATATTTTATCACGCTGATAAAAAAAAATATATTTTCTCTTTCTTGAAAAGTCTCTTATATTAACTATAAAAAAAACTAATTTTTTTATTAATGCAATATATATATATAGGTACATGTACTTATAGTTTGAACTTCTTCTCATCTTTAGATACCATAATTAATGACGCCTCGAATTGCGTTTTTTTTCTCAATATAATCTCGATTCAAAGCATTAATTTAACTTGTTTGGGAGTAAAATGTAATTAATTAAATGCTTAAATAATATATATATATGCACTAGACTTTGCAGGCAAATATTATATTATATATATCGCCTATGTACATAATACATGTCCTTACCATAATATATGTCCTTACTGACCATTAACGATATGGACGAATCGAAACGTTATCGGAGCGATTACAAAGCAACCAAAGTTTTACCCAGTTAACCATTCCAACAGCGTGTCGTCGTTTACAGAAATTACGATCGGCTAATGTCGCACGCTTGCGCGATCTGTGTGTTTAAAGTGCCCTCGTTATAAATAATTCTCGCCATTCGAAATTACGATGCGTGCGACGCGTCGTTAACCCGTTTTCGCAAGGCGTATCGAATAATTTGTTGGGGGAAGAATCTAGTAAGAGAGAGATAGAGACAGAGAGAGAGAGAGAGAGGAGGAGGAGGAGGAGGAGGAGGAGGAGGAGGAGGAGGAGGGTCGCGAAAATGAATAGCCGTTGGCAAGGCTGAGAGGTTCCGTACCACGTGTCCTGACACGCTGCATATAGGTATATATACACCTCTCTCCGTGTGCATATATGCCGCGCGTAGCGCTGAACTGAGAACATGTGTTGCCACGCCTAAATGATCGAAGAGCCGAGCGCTCGGCGGAATAATTATCTTGTCTTACTAACAACGAAGGTTTTTGTCATAATAGCGATGTCGCATTTCAACCGCCGCTGCATTTCAACCGTATCTCGAAAAGTGGATGCGCGAGCGACAACATTTTTCTCTCTTCACCTGTCATATATAGATATTAGAATAAATCTCTGTCTCTCTCTGTCTCTCTCTCTCTCTCTCTCTCTCTCTCTCTCTCTCTCTCTCTCTTTTTTTTTTTTTTTATCGACGATATTTTCAACGTATATGAAATTTGTCGAGACATTGCCGTTTCAGAAAAAACTCTACGCGCGGCGAATGTTGTTGACACAAGTAAGTGCAGGTAAAAGGAATATCGAAGATATGAAGGAATGCCGGTGCGCAAAAACGCGTACATTACAAGCACTTTACACGTAGCATGTTGTTAAAGTGTTAGATAAAATTGAACGGTCTGTTATCAGTAAGTGTTACTCAACTTATAGCGTAGTTAGAGAACAAAAAGAAGGGAAATAATTATAAGGTAGTCAGTGCATATTTATCATCGATATACTTCCAATATGAATGAAACAATAACACGTCATAACTCGCAACGAAGCAATCTTCTTTTCCTTCAATTATCTATCGTTTCGAGCGCGCATTATATATTTCACAACACTTTCATAAAATATATGGATAAGATGTAAGAGGACCAAATTTTTCTTTCCAAACTCATAAAATATCCGTCTAATATATCATAAATTTATTGAAATTGTGTAACCTGTACAATCATCCGCATTATCTTAAAGCTCTCAATGAAGAACGACTTATTACGTTGCGTCGATCTTGATAATTGTATTGTATATTGATGATGTAATACACAAGTCGCGTTGCGGAAACGGTAAACCATAAACTGGTGGCACTAGACGGACGTGTAAATTTATCGTCGTGACGATTCCAAAGTTGTGTTTGTATGAGAAAGTTCACCGTCTGTCAAAAGTCTCTATTTTATTTTTATCATTTCCCATTCCATCTTAGCAGATCACAATTTCCATATCGCATACGTCAAATATCTACTGTGATCGGAAACAATATTGACATTGACCATTACCTAAATTAATCTGTCGCGTTGATGTCGACACGTCTCCGGACTCCGGACACGAGCAGCGACGATACAGTGCTCGTCGTTTAATTCGGGCTTTGAAAAATTGTCGCGCCATAAATATGAGTGTCTTTTTTTTCTTTTTAAACTGTGCGGCGGTTGCATTAAATTTAGAATGGCGGTGGAATTCATATCGCTAATCCGTGTCGGTCAATTTAATTGAAATAACGACCTCTCGTGCTCGTCCTGTTCTCACTCGTCATTCTCTTTGAGTCCGCCGCGTTATTTTTGTCGCGCGAGTTTCATCGTCGCTGATGTATCGAGAAACCGAGAAGCCGAGGTTAAGCCTACAATTTGTTACCCTACCAACAGCACACAAAGTGTCACAACACATCGCTAAACTTAAACTTACAATGATGAGATCGTACGGCGTTCCTAGATGTGGGTGGATAAATTATTATATGTGTTCGAATAAGTATGTTTCGATTTCTTCTTTTTTTTCACTGAAAAAGTCACGTTTGAAATAAAACAACGAAGACACGCGTCATTATATACTGCCGAATCGCCCCAACACGCGATTGCTTACGCTAGTTATGACGATCGCGAAATTAGACGCGGTTGACAAAGTGCAACAAATCGACTCGACTGAAGATAAATCGAAGATTCGCACTTGGAATTTACGATCTTCTGAGATTACATTTGTAATACGATGAAAAGTTTGCATCGATTGGTCATTGAATAGAGAATTCTTAAAATCTAGATTTAAGAAACTCTGCAATCAAATAATGCAGACATTTGACATGTGAATGTGAAATATCAGACTCTCGTCGCAATACAAGATGTCTCAGAGATCTCCCATAAAATATTTGATACAAATTTGCGATTGGATTAGATTGAATCATATTGTACATTCTAGAATATTGTACACTTGTGTCGTGAGATCCGTGTGACAAATATGTGTACGAGATACGTCAGTGGATTTTATCATGTCTTAAATAACCCGTTACAATATTTCCTGTTATCGCCGCTCGACGAATTGTCGATGAGAAATTCATACATGATACGTTGATATGTCGATTTAATCGTAATAATAGATAGCTATCATGTAGCCAGCGTGACGAGAATGCTACGTAAATGATTTACGTAACTAACTAGATTATATCTTACGCATCTCAACATACGCGATACGATCTACGTGTTAAATGTATTTCTGTTCTGTGTGGTCTCTGTTCCTATTCGAATCGATTACTTTGCAATCAGTTATACGTCTTAAAAAGTCATGTGTCTTCTACAAAAAGTTGTCTTTTTTCTTTCCTCTATGAAAATACCCTAAGATATATACACAATGCTATGTATAATAGCGGATAATGTTGCAACCTATTACAATATTTCGAATTTAAAAAAATAGTTAGTTAAAAGATATGAGGGAGATTGGAGTAAAATATCTGATTTGTAGTTTAAAAGAAAAGGCATTTCGAAGTCTGAAACGTTCGATGATGGCGATTTAGACGGAAGAGATGTGAGGAACGGGAACTTCCCATTGACGAGCACATAAAAATTATGAATGGCCATATTATTGCAAGTTGGCAGAGCGACGACGTTATATACGTAGGTGAATATATATATAGATATATATATATATATAAAATATATATAATGATCAGACCGGTAGTAAGTTCGCGTCCAGCGGTTAGCGCTGTTTCACTCGCTGACTTGGCACTACTCGAGCCAGTCTTTAGAGCTGACTCAGATCCGCCCTCTGCCTCTCTCTTTCTCTCTCTCACTCTTTCGGCCACGACACATTCGCGTTCACATCGTATAGCCATCACGACGTTCCGGAAAATTCATCGACTGTGCGAGCCATCTCAATCAAAATACAAATGGTCGATCGAAAATTTTCATATCAATTCATAATCGAATAGTAAGTATATTAATATCGAATTACATTATATATACATAATGTATAACTGTACGGCTCGCACGCCGGATGTTAATCAAATACCCTCTCCTCTCCCCCGCGTGTCTCTTACTGTCGGAAAGCTCTCTCAGCTTCGGACGCAACGGTTTTACATGCGTAATAACTCTCCCACACGATAAGTCACCGGTAACACAGTAGCCACACGGCCGTAACACAGTAACGCTCTTCCGTAAGCATCGTCGACGAGAATGCGATTACGCCGACGCGAGCGAAAGTATAGTATCGCACTCATGGTGTATGTGTTCGTTCGTCACAATGTTAAACCGAATATACGCGCGTACGTACGTACGTAACGCTATTGTATCGCCACCGGTGCTCTTCCGATAACGCGCCGTCGTCGTCGTCGTTGTCGTCGTCGTCGTCGTCGTCGTCGTCGTTGTCGTCGTCGTTGCCGTCGTCGTCGGTAATCGCTTTACGGCGAAACTTGGGTGTCGGATGGCGACTTCACACAGTTTCATCGTTCTGCTTTTGTCGAAATAGTGCGCGAGCGAGAGGTCGTCCTTTCCTCGCCCACGAATGATACGATTGTACGGGCTATCCCCCTCATGGGCGATCACGCCGACGATAACACCGCGTTTTGCTCCCCTCGGAGGCACGGGAGTGTGACCGTAAGCGATTAGCAGGGAGGAATTAATTAATTTAGCTGCATATCGCGCGATATCAAATTATCGATGATACTTTGCGCGAAATGCGATTTCATAGATCGCCGCCTGATTGCGGTTGCGATTAGCGAGGGAACATAAATTTATTCTCTGCGCTCTCACGAAATAATAGATAAGAAAGCGCGAATTAATTAATTATAGAAAAATAATTATTATTTATACGGGATATGTAACTTTTATTTGATACGGGATATAACTGGAAGAGTGTATTGATTTTTTGTTAGGTGAAATTGAATTTACAGGAATAACTGATTTCCGGAAATAAGAGAAATTATTATATTTTTAAATTATACTGTTGGTTAAAATTTGACTCGCACAGGTATTTTCGAACATTTTTCTGAAAAGTTTATACGATTTGTAACTCACATGCATGAAAAATGTTAAATTTGTTTTTTATTCGCGACATTTCTAATTAATTTAATTGTATATATTTTTAGATTATATTTTTGGTTAAAATTTGTCTCGCACAAGTATTTTCGAACGTTTTTCTGAAAAGTTTATGCGACAATTCGTATTCATGAAAAATATTAAACCTGTTTTGTACATCTGTGACGTTCTAATTAGTTTTATTTTATATATATATACGCTTTAAATATTTTTTTTTAATTTTGCTTAATTTTCTTTTATTTATAGTCATTAAAGATATTTTTATACCAGCATTAGTTTATTAAGTTTCATAACTAGTCTCTAATCAGCCACACTAAGCTGCACTTCTCTCAATCTGTATAAGAAGATTTCATTCGTCGATCGGATTTGATCTCAAGTTTGAGAAATGCTATGTGACTGCGTGGAATTAGCGGAGAATTTTCACGTTTTTTTTAAATGTAAAATTTAGTAAATAGAGAGAGAGGAAAGAGAGAAAGACGGAAAGGAAAAGGGGGAGGGAAAGAAGAGAAAAGAAATATAGATAGGCGTGCGGGGTGGGAACATAAGTGAGTGCTGCGTGGCCTAAACACACACGCGAGGAAGGTCCATCAATCTGGCTTGGAGTCAATATTGACTTGGCTGGGCCTCGTTGCAAAGAGGGCATCATCGGCACGCATAAAGAGGATCGGATCGGTCCCTTTTCGCTCGCGGGACACGCGTGACAAATGCCCCGCGCGCAAACACCGGCGCATCTGTGTCCACAGGATAACCGATTCTCTTCCGAATGGCCTATAAATCCTGAAAGTGCAGTCGCTCTGCGGAGGTCCGTCGTACGTTTCCAATTCGACATACCTCCGCTATTCGCCTTCTTTTTACAAGCGCTTCTCTATTCGACACCCAAAGCATCGTCGTAACCGGTCGTCGTCAATCTGGGCTCCTATTCGTTTATACGACACTCGCGTAATAGTATCTCTCGAATTTTACTTGAATAAATTTTCCCGTCGTCCGGGTCCATGTCACACTTTAATCAAAAAGCGAAAAATGGTATGAGCTTCGGATATCGTAGTCGATTCACAATAATCATATTGCGCAGAATATATTTTTATCGTTGTTTGAATCTCTTTTTCAAATGTTTGCTCGAATATCAATATTTTTCAATATGAACTATTTTTATATTTATCGTGTGTCACACGAGTAAAAATTCACTTGTATAGGAAAATTTTCAAATTTGACATTTAACATTTAACTACAAATATCTTCTAAAAAATGTCAGTTTGTCATTCTCCGTCTTTTGTATTCCCAAACGATGTTTTTGCAAAAACATTTTCTTATCACCGCTTTTTGCGATCTCGTCGTTATTTGTTGCTACATCGACGTGATTGCATACGAATCGTAAGATACGTGTACCAGGTGCTATCGAGTACTCTTTATAGTCTTTATAGTCGCTCGATGGGTAGCCTCTTCCCTTCTCCTTCCCTATTTACGACCGTTTTAATCCGAAGACATCCAGTTTTCTTTTTTTCTCAGGCTGAAGATGACGATCCATCGATCATCGACTCCGCAGCGCATACCTATCGGTTTTTCGTGAGCGGCTCGTCAGGTATATTTGAGTGTACCTGAACGACATAACGTCTATTGGTCGACTCGTCGGGATAACTTTTCGCACAAACTCCTCGAAGGTGTCACAGACACTAAATGTCGATGCGTCGGCAATGTTCAGATATCCATGTACGTTCACCGACGATGAATTCCCGCCTTGCGGCAGGTAACTCACACAACACGTCTCGTCGGTTTTATCGCCAACCGGTTTTTTTATAGTATACGTATCGAGTAACGGATGTTTGCGCGAAGGTTTACACCGATTCGGGTGGTAAGTGACGTATAATTACATTTAAAGAGGGATCTCTTGCTCATATTAACGCCTAAATGTTGTGTCTGTGAAGTTGGCACATTTTATTAATTTTTAAAAAATAATGGCAGTTCCAGTAGCATTTTTCATAGTTCTATAGTTCCTAATAAACATTAAAAAAAGTTCCGCATCTTTAATATCAAAAATATCGAACATAAAAAATGACGTGTTAACTTCACGTTCCAGCACGTCCTCTCTAAATCCTCCTCTAAAGTACAAGAAAACATCGAAAATCAAGATGTTTATTAAGAGTTCTCGTTAGTTCTATACCAATTCTACAATTATATATCATTTTAAGGCAAAATTCCAACAAATTACCAAAAAAATCAAAAATAAAGAATGACGCGCTAACTTCGCGAATTTAGCACGACAGTCTCCTCTCTAAAGTACTAAAACGAATTAAAAATTCTTATTTTTTACAAGAGTTCCCGATAGTTCTAATTGAGAGTCGCATATATATATATAATTTCAGATCGATATTCCACCAATTAACTTTTAAACAATTTTTGTTTTAATTGCGTATTACGACACTTAGTAAAAATGTGTCGTGCTGATGATTTTCGGCAGTTCTGACGATAGTGCTCGACAGTTCTGCAAGAGTTCTATGCATTAAAATCAGTTTTAAACAGAGTTCCGATCATTATTTATTTTTAAAACAATTTTTAACAATTACATAGAACTCTTGCAGAACTGTCGAGAACTATCGTCAGAACTGCCGAAAATCATCAGCACAACACATTTTTACTAAGTGGCGTGCTGGACGTAATTGTTACAAATTGTTTTAAAAATAAATAATTATCGGAACTTTGTTTAAAACTGATTTTAATGCATAGAACTCTTGCAGAACTGTCGAGCACTATCGTTAGAATTGTCGAAAATCATCAGCACGACACATTTTTACTAAGTGTCATAATACGCAATTAATACAAAAATTGTTTAAAAGTTAATTGGTGGAATATCGATCTGAAATTATATATATGCGACTCGCAATTAGAACTATCGGGAACTCTTGTAAAAAATAAGAATTTTTAATTCGTTTTAGTACTTTAGAGATGAGAGTGTCGTGCTAAATTCGCGAAGTTAGCGCGTCATTCTTTATTTTTGATTTTTTTGGTAATTTGTTGGAATTTTGCCTTGAAATGATATATAATTGTAAAATTGGTATAGAATTAACGAGAATTCTTAATAAACATCTTGATTTTTGATGTTTTTTTTGTACTTTAGAGGAGGATGTGCCGTGCTGGAACGTGAAGTTAGCGTCATTTTTTATTTTCCATATTTTTGATATTAAAAATGCGGGACTTTTTTTTAATGTTTATCAGAAACTATAGAACTATGAAAAGTGCTACTGAAACTGCCATTATTTTTTAAAAATTAATAAAATGTGCCAACTTTACAGACAGCTAAATGTTATATTAACACAATTCGGCGAAATCGAGTAGACTATTTTTCCAGTCGACGCTTGATATCACTCTTCTTTGCCTTTCTCCTAAAATATCCATAAATATTAATCCGAATGCGATACGCAAATGATACAATTTTAGTTTTAACGAATGGCTGGCGTGCGAAGAATGATAAGAACCGCCCTGAATGGCACGCGAAACTTTCGTATAAAATGTAAAAAAATATTTCGTATAGATGTGAGAGTGAACTTCAGTTTTTTGCTTAATTCTACGATCTTGATGTCTGCGTTTAATCGTAAGAATGATTGATCAATGCATGATTGTAACGAATGTAATTCACTTGAAAATTTCGATAAATGGAAAGAATGAAAAATCGATACCGCCAAACAGTTGTTAATTCGTCATGTGTTCTTTTGTCGAGAGATATCTATAGAAGAAATCGCCACATAATTCTCCTTCAGTAGCGATACTTTAAAGGAGACAGCCAGTGATACCTAAACGCAAAACTTTCATATAGATTAGAAAAAAAACATTCCCATATTATTTTTCTTGTGTCTCTTTGATAACATTTCTTTGACGAATTAGAAAATTTTTAGTAAATATTTCATATAATATAATATATTATATAACGATTAGTAATCGTTATTATTCTGAGTCTTTTATTTTTATTAATTAATTATGTAATTTCAATGATAAAATTGTTACGGAATAATAGTTGTCGAGCTCTAGAAGATAAAAATAATTTTAAAAAATGTAGATTGGTTTTACTCCAATATAATAATTTTTTTTCAAAATGTACGATCTCTATATTCTATCAATTTATAAATTTAATTAAAAATTATAAGATTTCATTTGCTGAGAAAAAAAGAAACGTCATGAGGCACGATTGCACGACACCTCGCAGAGGTGACATAGTTGCCGTTTGGACTTGCACGGTTGGCAACCGGAGCTTCGATGCGATCGCATCCAGTAACTCCTGGCTTCGCCGCGCCTGGCTTCCTCTCTCGGAGACTAGGACTGAATTATGACCCGTGGTCGCGGACACTCGCCAACACGCTTCGTCGTTTAACCCTTTGCCCGATCCGGAGTCCCGGAGCGCATTCTTGCCATTGCCGGCTTTTCCCTCGAACTCCCCGGAATCTTACGATTTCTGGTGAGAAAGAGAGAAAGAGAGAATGGTCGATGTATGGTTATGCGAAGGGACCGGTTTCGCCTTTAAGCGAATATCGATCGTATTTTTTTTTTAAATCGACGGTTATTCTTTTTTCACAAAATTTCATCGGCAAATTTTTTTATTAAAAAAAGAAAAAACCGCCAACGCGAGACTAGATATTATAATTTCAAAGCATACTCCTTATTGGCTAGGAATTCTATAATGGAGATACTTTATATTAGCTTTATCGCTGATCGAAATGCCTGGTCGTGTCTCGATCGAAACGTGGCGGAGATACGTTATTTACCGTAGACACGCACACAAGCGTTTGACCATCGTGCGACAGTTGGCCCTCGAAACATCGACGAGACGCATCGAGGACACGCATTAACGCGACTCTGTCTCTCTCTTTCTCTCCCGACGCCATAATGCGCATCGCGCATGGGTTTTTCAGCCCGACACAATGCATACGGGGGTTTCGACAATATGTTTGGGGCTGCCGAAACGAGGCAACGGATAGATGGATGGCTGGAACAATCGCGCGGAGCGGAGCGTCTCTCCCGAGGTAGGGATATTTCACGGAGGATTTGTTTAGGTTCCCGGGCGCGAAAGGCACTCAACCCGCTAATCTATTTAGCCGTAGTGTTTGATATGGAATTAATGAGGCCCGCTGGCATTATGCCGCTCGGGGCCCGTAGATTTTCGATTTAGCTGTGGAAATAAAAGGGTGGAGGGGGAAGGGCCTGATAGTTGTGATCGCATGCGTAACGGGAATAGTCTTCGTCTCTCTTACGACATGCCAGCTGCGTTGTAACACTTTGTCGATATTTTGATGCATCGAAATGCTAATGTATCTAATGAGATGTATCTCTAATTTTATAGAAATTTAGTTTTGGAAAAATCTTACTTTCCGCATGTTGAGAGTCGAAGAACGAAGTATTTTATATTAGCGAGATTTTATATTAGATTCAATTAATGTGAAACAAATTAATAAATTTATAAAAATAAAATACGTAAATAAATAAAATAATAGAATAGAAAATGTTTCTAATTTTTATTTGAATATTTATTATTATAATATTTGATATTTAATTCTAATTTTAATTAAAAATTAATTTTTAAAAAATATTTAGAAGTGTTTAATTAAATTTTTAATTTATTTAAGATGAAATTCATATTTTAATGTAAATATGTGATTAATTTAATGTAAAATAAAAGTGACATAGTTTACATTTTTCTCTTAAATATATTTAAAAGAAAACAATTTAAATCGCATACTGATCAAAATTTTCTGTCTGTTACAGTGTCCTGTGACAGTGAGCTCGTCGTTGGCGTCGTCCTCGGCCTCGCCGCCGACGGTCGCGATCTTGAACGCGGGCGGGACGCCACTGGTGAGCAGTGTAGCCGCCGGTACGACGACGAATCACCCTCTAGACGTAGCCGGTCTGTCGCAAGCGAGGATGGCGGTGACGAGCGCGATCGTGAGACCACCCGGCAGTCCCACCGCCTCGGTCAGCCCTTCCCAAGGTCACCCGCCGCCGTCGGCCGGCGGTCCCGCCGCGGCCAGATGCTGCGACACCGGCCGGCCTATCTTTACGGATCCGTTGACAGGCCAGACCGTCTGCTCGTGCCAGTACGAGCTGCTCGGCGGTTATCAACGTCTAGGTGGTCTACCCACGGCTGCGCTTTCGATGTACAGCGCGCCGTACGCGGCCGCAGCCGCGGCCGCGGCTTCCGAGGGCATGGCCGCGTACTTTCCTAGCCTGGGCGCCGAACAAGCGCCTTTTTACACGCCTACGGTGAGTTGATACACTTTATTGAATATTTTACAATTAAAAAAAGATACAACATAGACTAGACATAATACAAGATTAAGGTAATTGTGCATATTATTATGTGCCTATGTAGCTATTAGTGTGGTTTTGTATTTAAATAAACCAACTAGCACAAATAAATAGAAAAAATATATTTTTTTTTAAAAAAATATATTTTTTTTAAGTTAAACTATTAATGTGTATATGATATAAAAGAAAATATTCTTTTTATTTGTGATAGTTTTTAATGACTTATTTAAATAGAGAGATACAGTAATAGGTATAGCTGCAGTAATATGATCAATTACCCTATGTGAAATCGTTTATTCTACAAAATCTGACTACTTTATTTCTTCTAATGATTGTAAGCGCGATGGATTTTGTTCTAATTCTCATTGCTGCATAATGTTTTCCTTTGACAATTTCGAAATTCTAGATGAAGATAAAGTATATCTGGATGAAAAAACGCTTATTAAGAATTTTATCTAGATTAAGATATATATAATGATGATTTTAAAGGAGAATTAGCATAGAATCATATGGTAATACTTTTTATTTAATAATCCTTATTTCCTGTAAACAAGATTTTTTTTAACGTGCTATCTTATAAATTATTTCTGTGTATTTGCGTAACTAATCGATTGTCGATGATGTACAAATATATTTTAAAATTTAAATTTCTTTACAAATATGATACTTTAAATTTTGTAAAAGTATGTTTACACTGTCGTGAACGAGATAAATATGTTTATATTAGATTAAGCTCACTAAATATCTTGAATAATTTGAACATAACTTGTTTATTTAATATATAATTTAGATAAAAACACTAAGTAATTTTATCTAAATATTATCGAGATTTTTATCTAGAGAAGAGCAACTATTGTCCATGTTTTCTATTTGTCAAAAGTATATGCCTTACAGCTCAATAGGCGATAAGCGATAAAGCGTTCGAATTGACAATAGCGATATTTTGTTGCATCAAGATACAACTTAGTCTTCAGAATTCCTTCGTGGTAGAGAGCGATATGTCGACAGGCTTAAGAGAGATAATATCGCTGCACGACTAAAGTAATTCGTGAAACTAAGAGTATCGCGATTTTTATGATACCATCAATGATAATGTACCCGGAAACTTTCTGAATTCTATATTCTTGTCTGTGAGCTAACTTTATACATTTATGTACTGCATTAATAAAACAGCTAAACACGAGATTAGCAAATATCTCTCATAATGTAACGTATTTATGATGCAGTTCGTTCATTCTCTATATCATATGTTTAAATATTTACGAGCAGAAATTCCATTATAACGATGCTAGCAAATAGTCGCGATAATTGTATAATCGGGGAAATTTTCCATTATCCAACTTATTTCTTCGTAGATACCACTGTAGCAAATTAATTTCATTTGGTCGTATTCACTTGTATAATGAATAGTAAACTGTCGGTTAAAGTGCTCAACGACATATTTAGAAGCTTTAAAGTGATAATAGATAAATATATAACGCATTGCATATATCGAATACTTGTCCGTGTAAGAGCAGAATAATTTTTGCCTTAAACGCTTTTAACAGTTATAGTCAAGATAATATCAAATAAGTCTCATGAAAAACAGTTTATTGGCTCCTATACATATGATTATATTAATATTTCTACGCCACATTCCTTATGTAAATGTTACATACTCTTGTACATGTTGTGTGTATAAGAGTTCCTTTATACCCGGATAAAAGGAGCTGCAACATGAGGTTTTCGGATACCACTTCGGGATGCTAGTCGCATTCGACGTAAAGTGCAAGAGGTTAATGTCTGAACGAAGTCGAATCCGTTGGAACGTCAGGATGCGAGGTTTCTATCTTCGCTTCCGCGTTCCTACATGCTACCGTCGAAACGGTTCGATGCGATTTTCCAATATCGATAAACGCTCGCCGAGTCGGCAATAGTAGCGGCATTATATTCGCCCGTAAAATTTTTATCGCGCGGATTAAATTCCGCGATGCGAACTTCTATATTTCTGTATCACCAAGCGCGCGGATTAAATCTCGAACCTTTATATTCACGATTCTCGGCTCGAACGTTCGCGCCAAGTGCTCGTGTTTATTTTAGGAGATGAACCTATTCGCGGATTTTTTTCGCAAAGTCACGTGGATTTTTCCAACCTGACTTGCCAGCGACTTTCGCTTCATCGTTTGTATCTCTCTATTGTTGATTCGCGACGTCGATACAGAATTCATAAGAAGCGCGTATTTGTACGTTCGGGTTACACGTGGAAGAAAATAGGGGCGAATTTATAGATTCCTGCCGTAAGACTGTCGTGCGTTATGGAGCCGTGATCATCGAGTGCTGTTATGGTCGCTCTTTATGAGCTTAAGGAGCGAATATGTCGTATAGTGTATTGTCTGCTCATAACGAGGCAGCAGGTTGTACAGCTTGAGAGTTTCATATAGGTAACGTTTATGATAATCCTCCGTATAAAACTATCAAGTACCACTTTTTAGCGAAAACGATTACTTCCGTTTATAATTATTTCAATCAGGAATCTACACGATAAAAAACATTTTGTATTTTTTTTGAAATTTTCTTGTGTAAAAATTTTTGTGTTAAATTTTTAACATACTCTTATGTTAATATAACATACTGTCGTTATGTTATTTTAATTTTTCTGCATTGAGTTAATATTCACCGTTTCTAAGAGTTAAAACAATACAATAACAAATAAATCTTACACTAATTCACATTTTTGTGTTAATTTTTGACGTATTATTTGTGTTATTTGTTTATGCCTTCTGTTAAATTAACATTACAATTAGAGTGGATAAATTGAGACACGAGAAATGTGTTAAATTTAACACACAATTTTTTACCATGTATAAATTTATATTCATCATGCTTATAATTCCTGCCGGTCATTGATTTTTCGGAAAGTATTAAATGTTATCGGAGATATAAAGAAATATCTCGTTTATTCATTTTATCTTTCTAAAGATTAGTCTAAATATAATTAAAATATTATTGTATATATACACGCGTAATTACGAGAGAAAGAGAGAAAGAGAGAGAGAGAGAGAAGAGGGAAAGAAAGAAACAGTGAGCCCTTTATGAGCCTATTATCACCGCTAGATGAAATATGGTAGAAATTTAATAGCGACCGTCTCCTGTCGTATAATCGAGGTCGCGAGGTTAGAGAAGCAAACAAGAGAGCCACACACATCGATCCTAATTATTACTATCAGCGTTCTGCCAGCTATTCTTTTATCATTGCGGTCGATCGGGAAATCGGATCGAGCTGCGCGACGATATGGACTAATTGCGGCGCTCGCGTTCCTAAAAATGGATCTTTCTCGGGCAATTAACCGCATTCTGTGCGATTTCATTAAAAAAAAATCGCGATAATTAATGATCGGCAAACGTGCACACGTGCAAACTCTTCGATGCGGGAATAAATCCGCGTAACGCGAGCAGATCTGTGATCGCTCTGCAAAAATTATCGATGTTATTTGCACGCACGTGTATTGATACAAAATACATTATCATGAAAAAACTGGACAGCATAAAAAAAATTGCACTTCTTGACATTGGGTGTCTTATACGACGATCGTTTTTTATGCAACAAATTAACGCTATAAGAAATAATAATTTGTCTTATTTTTTGCGATCGAGCTAAATATGCTTAACTGGTTCCTTCGATATGTAGATATGTATGTAGATATGAAAATAAATCTATGTATGTGTATGTGCAATTTGCCATCGGTACCACTAATTGATCACTAATTACTGTGTTTTATTTCACTTCTTTTCTTGTCTTTTCCGTTTATATTGATCGCAAAATTGAATATTCAAATGCTTATTCGTTCGATTCCGGTATTGCAGCCTGCTGGTCTGGATCTCAAAGAAAATCTCGGCGCTGGAGCTGCGGCTGCGTGGCCTTATCCTTCGGTGTATCACCCTTACGACGCTGCTTTCGCGAGTTATCCCTTCAACGGGTAAGTCTTGTATAGCTATATTTTTCAAATTAATGTATTCGTCAGTTATTAATTACGAGTGTTGAAGGTTTAGCGCCTGATAAGGAGCGGCTATTTAATTAAGCGATAAATTGCATCTCGATACAAACACAAGCCAAGAATTTTTTATTTTCGTTTAAAACTCTTTTACCGTATATAATTGTCGAAAAAGACATTATCTATAAGCCATCGAGATAGTAGCCGCATTATCAAGTCTGTCAGGAAAGTCTATTCGCATGAAGGGTGAAAGTAGCTCGAGCGAAATAACCATCACGCGCGTCGCCTTGTGTAGGTGGCTTTTATAAGTTGATAAAAATTCCCCGAAAGATTCTCGCGAGAGATATGAAGAAAGTGCCATGCCATAATTTTATTTATTTCCTCGGCGTTGAAACTTATAGAGAGTAGATACGACGCGATTACCGTTTTAATGTCGACGAAACAATGTTTTACAAATGGAATACTCGCCGAGTGTTTTTCACAATAACTCACGAGATTCTTCGAACGAGAACAAATCTTAATTAACTCCGTAATCTCTGTAACACTATATGTATATACATAAATATATATTTTTTTTCATAATGCCGATGCGTTTTAATGCATTTTTCCATCGCGAGCGAGAGAAATGATCAGGTTTATATCCATGCTCTCTTCCTTCTTTTCCTCCTCTACGATATAAACTGTCGGTGCACGGACGGAGAGATAAGGCGGCGAGAGAAACACATAAACATTCCAATAAATTAGCGCTCAACTGACCCGGGACTGTCGCCATGGCACTTTTTCCTCGCGTGCGCTCGGAATCGGTCGCGGCATATGTCACGGTGACGCGACCGGTGAAAGGTCTTGTTTGATAAATACGATCGGACATTGCGACGACCAAGATTAAAATTCGGAAAACCACGGAGCGAAATCGATTGGTGCTGTATGTCGATTAATTAGTCTGCGATTCCGTGATTTTTTATCCGCTTATTCCGGTTGTGTATGTCGTTTTTGGAATTCTGATTATTTTTTACATCGAAATTATTTCATCTCGACAAACGACAAATACCGATAAAGCATGTTCGACTATTGATATCGGTTGGCACTATAAATTATTAATAAACAAATATATTGCGTTATTATACTTATTAATTATTTATAAATAATTATTATATTATTAGTAAATATTTTAAACTGACTCTTAGACATGCTCTTAAAATGTTTCTACACTTATAGTATTTTTATAGAGAATATCGCAGTTGATTGGCTTTGATTTATAGCAAATGCAGACGACTGATGAAATTGTATTTCAAGAGAAGGAACGTCGATAAACCAAAAGAATTTTGACATCGCTCTTGAAGCGTTTATCTCTCACGTTAACATTATTAGCGACTAAACGCGACGCGTGTCATAACAAGCTTGATAAAGATTCAATTCGCAGCACTCTTTACGTCAATGCCGTCGATCGAGGCTCTTGATAAATTTTTGCCGACATGTGATTGCGTTTGACTCCGGAAAAATAAATATATATATAACAGGCGAACGCACATACGTATTGGCGAGGGGCAAGAGAGGGATCATGTTCCTCTAAAGGCGAAGCGTCGAACCGAGTTGACAACAGCGATCTATGCGTAGAATCTATACTGCCGTGCGTGACGCACTTCCGGCGATGCTCGATTTGTATGCAAGGAAGCGATCGGGTAATACAGCTTGCTTAGCATCCATTCGCTCTAGTCGCGACTGGGAGATCGAGGTCCTCTCTTTGCGGCGACCTACCGCGCCAGGTCCGCGGACCCACGTCACACCGGAAACGCATATACGCACGAGTTAAACATGCTATTAGGCAGGAAATGCCTAATCGCACGACTGCGTTTGGTAAATCGAGTGTGGTTGGAAGAAAAATGTTATACCTGGACTTCTTATCAAAGAAATCATTCGGACGAGCATAGTAGATTTAATTAATTTTTTATATTTGAAATTGATTTTTTTCGTGGAATCACACGCTTATATTATTTTGTTTACTGTGGAAAGTTTCGTGCGGGACATGCCCCCTTCTCGTATTTTTTTCGCAGATGAACAAATTCGCATGACGAAGAAGAAGGCTTTCTTTGATTCGCGTATGTATAAAGCGCGTTATATTCTACTTTTTATCGAATCGTGCGTGCCGCGTAAAAGTGAAAAGTGAAAAATGTTTTTTCTTGTTTTTGCGGTTATATCTATGCAAAGAAAAGATATATCAATGCTTAAAAAAATAATATATTATCACTCGAGAGTAACTTGTTATTGATGTATCTTCTTGTTAAAAGAAAAATGAAATGTACTTGAAGTCTCTAATTTTTAACTTTAATTAGTATTTTATTTTTATATTTTATAATTTTTCCGTACATTTTACGTTTCACCATCATGTACTAGGTATTTCTACGCCAGAGTTTTCTTTCCTCATAGCTTCTTGTCACGCACAACTCTCTCTCTTTCTCTCTTTCTCTCCGCATCTTATAGCTTAAAAACAAGCAAGAAATTATTACGCAGTGTACCGTGTTTGTCGAATGTAAAGCGTGTATATTTTATACACGTGTGTAATTAATTCTCTTTCTCTTTACCATTATTAATTACAACAGTATACGCGTTGCAGTTTTTATTTTTATTTTTATTATAAGAAAAATGGCTACGTACGCGATAGCTATCGATTATTCTCCTCTCATTAAATTAATCTTAATACAAGTCGTGAAGCAATTATTATTACTCTCGCGAGTGAACATCGTGCAGGGAAATACGTATTCGCGACGGAGAATTCGGTAACGCCAGGCCCGAAACTATCGCCCGAATCGGAACCCGGAGGTGCAAGAATCCCGGCATTATGCACGAGCGTGTGCGACGACCACTTAACATGAGCATACAAAAAGCCAATAATGCAGCGTTGGCATGCACGGCCGCGAGGTCTCGGGAGCGTGCGGGTTAACGGTCCCGCCTTTCCGGCGGATTGGCCCCGCTTCCGGGGACATATAGGGTAGACAATAAGAAGGCGGTGATGTCGCGTGGGGCCTCTCTCTTTCTCTTGTTGTACAGGGGCCCTCGTGTGCTCCTTATGTCCGGCATCGTCGAGCCGATCGTACGTATTACGTATTAAGTACGGTGTTCGTGCAACGACACGCCGTCATGTGTCGGCACGCGCTTCGAATCTCTCAATGATCTTCGTACGACACATGCATCTTAATGTAATGAATTCAGTCAGATAAAGCAAATCATTTAGGTATATACTCTTTGAGGAGCCGCGAAATTGACTATAATATGTATTCCTCGATAAAGAATCGTTTTTTTTTTTATTGCGGTAAAAGAAAGAGAGAGAAAGAAAGAAAATTTTTAATCTTATAAAGAAAGGCGCGTTAATGTCTCACGGTTGATGGAATAATAATCAAGGAATAATCTTTGAGGCAAAAGCCGACTTTACCGTGATTATTTGGAAATTAGAACCTTAAACGCACATATCTCTCCCAGATAGGACTCGAAATATTTGCGGCTAATGAGACAAGGCGGGGCCGGGGTCCCGCGTCCTTCGGCGCTCCGTCCGTGAGATACGTCTCGCGTGGATGATGTACGGCCGTTTAATGACCCGGTTTCAGTCCCAGGGGGGATGGTTTTTGCTCGGCCGGTAAGGGTTGAGGGGACATATCGGACGGAAAAGTCAGTGATGCTCGTTTTTCGTCGCGCGCGCGCGCACGTTCCCTCTTTACGGACAACATGCAGATGACAGCGATTCGTCGAACCGCGTGACAGGCGGTCCGCGGAATGCACGCCGTTCTTTTCCCATTAGGCTTAATGGACGTAGATTAGTCCTGCCCGGGTTATATGCGCGCGCCAGGATTTAATGACTCGGCCGTGCCCCTCTTCCCGTCGATATCCTGGACCCTCGGCTCGTCTACAGCGGAACACGTGGTCGTGAATAGCGCGCTGTTGCACTCTGAATGCAAGCAAATCGAAAGGTTATCAGTTCTTGTGCAACTGTCAATTTTAGATAAAAAAGTCAGGGAGAGTCTATTTAACGCGAGACTGTTAATACAATGAGTTATTTCAACCAAACCGAGTAAATAATTCATAAGAATCTGTGTCTCGATTAATAGTCCAGGAATATCGTGTGGAAAAAACGTCAGCATGACAGATGAAATAGTTTAATGTGAGCGACAAATTATTTCATTGTTCACGAAACATTTTTTACAAATTATGCCTTAGATTGATGCACGTGATAATACAGTATTCAACCGGTTTTCGAATTCATTGAGAATAAAATAAATTTTTGTGTAAATGATGTTTTATTTCAAGAGTCCTTTTGTCAATTAAATCTAATACTTTTTCATCACTACAAGATTATTCTCCGCAATTCGATTAAAGGTTTCGTAGAATATTGTCATACTACACATGAATGTACATCTAATTAAATATATCTAAACGGAATATAAGAAAAGTAAGCAGTAATATAAAAAAATCATGATGCTTTATTCATCAAAATAACAATTTCATAAATTATATAAATAATAAATTTATTTATAAAATCTTTATAGTGAAATTGTGTAAATTCAATTTTTCCATTATTATTTTTGAATAATTAAAAAATAAATAAACAAACATTTAACGTTGAAATGTAGATAAATTTTTTATCTAAAAAATAATATTAAGCTGTGCTTGTTTTCATTTATTTGTTTAAATTCTGTAAATATTTTTATTTTGAGATACAATGTGTGTGTGATGTATTGAAACATGTATTAAAACCTGACGTGCCAATTTAAAAGTTAAATTCACGGTCTATCGAAAGACACATTTCTCTCTGTTAAACTTTATTTTACAAAAAACTCGCATTCTTTTTATTAGGGTGCGCAAGATGCGTTATTTTAGCAAACGAAAATAAATGCCCAGACTAATTAGTAGTGATCGCCAATCCGTTTCTCTCAGCCGCATATCTCTCTATGAAGCGCAGGAAGCGTGGTTCAATAAATTTTGGTGGGTTCAACGATAACGGTCGAGAGAAGAGCAAAGAGAGTAATAATATAATCATGGTTAAGCGATAATTCAGCGTGACTTTAATCGCAGACGACCGAGTCGGAATACGTTTCACGGACGGATTTAAGCGATCGTATGACAAAGTAGTGCACCGTGTATCATTTTGTATAAACTCTGTGATATTCGCCGAGAGAGAGAGAGAGAGAGAGAGAGAGAGAGAGAGAGAGAGAGAAAGAGAAAGAAAGAGAGAGTATATAATCTCTGTACGTGGCGAGCTGCGTCGCAACACGTGTATACATACGTACACACGTACACGACACGCGGTCGGAGAGAGACTCTCCTCGGATGAGACATACACACATACACATACACATACACATACACACACACACACACACACACACACACACACACACACACACACACACACAACACATATCCAGCGAAGTTTACGATCGATCTGTCATGCCGCGACCAACTGGTAATAAAGTTGGATGCGGAACAACCGAGTGTCACAACGCGGTGACAAAACTCCCCCCTCCTCGGGCGGGAAGAGCGAAGCGAGGAGACGCGCTTCTAAGCGCTTCTAAGAGCTTAACGTGATGACATCGGGTACACATACACTTGGACTTGCCCGTCGTGTAAACTGCAGGGAGTGAAAACCATGTGTCTTCTGTCTCTCTTGCCGCGGTAACTTGACGCTAATAAGCGGCTCTCCCATTCCACACGTGTCGTACTCTCTCCGCTTTCGTATCTCTTGCTGTTCTCTAATCAACGCAAATATTTATACGTGCTCCAACGTATGAAGTACGTTGAATTGGCCCACCCTTGCGAGCACATTCTCTCCTTTCGTCTCGTTCTCTTTGTGCCGCGTGGGTTGATATACGAGCATCCGCCGAAACTACATGCCGTTGAAACCATGGAAACTTATGAAAACTTTTTCATCGTTGTCCGAAAAACTTTTACCTCGAAATTTCGCGTATATTAGTTTCCAACAGTAAGTCCGGTTTCCTGATGCAATCTAGACTACACGAAGATTCGGTTTAATAAAGAATAAGAAATAACGAATCACAAAGTCTCTTGTAAACAAAAGCTTCTTTTCTACATTTTTCTAAATAAGCGAAACTTATCCGCCGTTGCAACCGACGATGTAATGTCTCGACTATGATATCCATTTTTCTACCTGAGCGAATGTCGGCTTCGTGTTTTCAACCTGTCTCACGAAAAGACTTGCAAGGTCACCGTTACGGAAAGCGGGTGGATCAAAGGGAACCGCAAACCAGTCTAGCCGCGGCTTCGCGGCTGATTAAACTCAAGCGCGGCTACGAACGAGAGACAGAGATGATGGTGGTAGTGATGTTACGATGGTGCGCAGGCTGTGACGGCCAGACTGTGGGACAAACTGGATGGAAAGATGCGCGCAACCCTCTCTCGTGCGTGTGCATGAGTCGGCTCGCGGAAAGATGGCGTCTACCACACCGAAATGGCCGCGGTAACATGTCTGATAAAACATAAGGCACGACGACCATACCTGCTGAAAAGGAACGTCGAGTAGATCCAACGGTGAGAAAGAGAGAACAGGATAGAAAGTTAGTAGATATCATCCCTAGTTACGACTGGTGACGAGGGGCGGAGTCATGCCAACCGCACACCTGCCCCGAGGTGGACTGCCCTTGGTCACCCCCCGGTTTCCACCCTCTTCGTAGGCTACATCTTGATGGACGCGTTTACGGTAACCAGTCGACGGGAAAAGGACGAAAGAAATGGCCGGCTTTTAATGGTCGACTCGAAAGCCCATTGCGAAAGCGTCTGGACCTCAAAGTTTCGTCCTGGAAGCACCTGGAAACCGGTTGCTTTATCTACGAGAGAAATATATATTCACGATAGCGAGGGGTTCATCTTGTGCCGAGGTTGTCAGCCGCTATGCATGCTCATCCGGTTTGATGAATAAGTCACGCGGATCAAAAATAATAGTAGTCTTCGCACTGTAATACAGTTGACCCAGGATATGCAAATCGTCTTACACGAATTTGTAATCAGAATACAAATGTTTACGCAACATTTCATACATTTGGAGAACGTCGCAAAATTGATACGTTTGTTGTTAATTTGAGCGCGCGAGAGAGAGAGAGAGAGAGAGAGAGAGAGAGAGAGAGAGAGAGAGAGAGAGAGAGAGAGAGAGAGAGAGGAAAGAAACAAAAATTATAATCATTTGACAAGAAGAGTTTATGTTGACAGAGTTAATGCAGTTTACCAGTAAAAATATGTGTTGTGCGCGTATCGACGATAATACTTTTACGACTTGCATTAATCAGATTGCCTCACAGCATTAATTCACACAGCACCTCGTACATACGTTGCGTTAGCATGCTTGAAACATTGTACGACGGCAGTTTAATGATAATATATACGCATCGTTACGCGTTTGTATTCAAATTTGCTTTACATTTGCCCGATCAATACACCCGTATATTTCTTAAAACCAGCGCTAAGCTTGTTGAATAACTTTCAGAGACGATAATTGATAATCTTGCCGATTCACGCACTCATTTATAAGTATTATCTTTGATATTTTTGCTTTCCGGAAATTAATTAACGAATATTATT
Organism: Anoplolepis gracilipes; assembly: GCF_047496725.1. Classification (NCBI taxonomy): domain Eukaryota; kingdom Metazoa; phylum Arthropoda; class Insecta; order Hymenoptera; family Formicidae; genus Anoplolepis; species Anoplolepis gracilipes. Next base: position 6,576,497 of record NC_132971.1, on the reverse strand, counting down.
ACGATATATAAAAATGATTATTCTCAGTTTCTCTTTTTTAATATCTGTAATTGATATCTTGTGTAAGGAATAGAAATATCACGTGTACTATAGAATGAATAAAGAAAAAGTTGCATGTCTCTTATATCGGGAATGTTCTTCGAGATGTATTACACAAGTGATTAGTTGTGACAATGTCAAAGGTACATCCCAATAAAGATTTACCTTCGAGATGTAATACGAATAAAAGCTTTTAGAAGATGCTTATCACAAGATTTCGATTCGCAGTCTATGAGTGGAATGCGAACAGATGGGAACGAAATGAGCCTCATTAAAAATTACGACATATCGATTGATAGAAAATATTTTTTGCAAAAAAAAAAAAAAAAAGCAAACAGCATTACAAGATGGAAACGGCGTAGGGTAACATACGAGGCGCGACCCGATCAGCAATCACCATGGTAACAAGCACTTGATGCTATCAGTCGGAGAGGACGGGAGGTAGGAGGAGAGGATCCGCTATGTCATGCGTATGTGTGTACGTGTATGTACATACAACGTGCACCACGTACATTTGCATATATATTCATATTTCCGACAAATGCACACAGAGCATCATATATATATATATATATATATATATATATATATATATATATATATCAGATATATGTTATATATATATATATATATCTGTCGTATTTAAAGCGGTTGATGGCGATAGTGATGGTTCGTGGCAGTGATTCTGAAGGTAGCGGCTGTGCGAGAGATAGATTGGGAGAATCGCAGTGGGCGAGGGATGAGAATGGAGAAAGAGAGCGACTAGGAGAGTGAAATCGTGCGGACCAAGAAAAGAGACGGAAAACACAGAATGTAGATGGAATGTGGATGGAAGAAACAGAGAGATAGAGAGACAGCGGAGGTGGCAGAGGAGGTGCAGAATCGGGAGAAGCAGCAGCAGCAGCAGCGGAGCGGCAGCAGTTGCCGCTCTCGGGGCGGCTGGCTGTTATCATGAGAAACAAGCTTCCACTCTGATTTTTTAATCCGATCCGCGCCCCCTGCCACCGGCTGAATTTTAAAATAACTGCAGAACGCCATTTGCTCCTCGCAAACAGACCGGGGGGGTTAAGCCGTCCCCGCCACCACTGCCGCCGGCCTCTTCCTCCGGTGCTCTTGGCTCTTTTCTGTCTTCTTCCTTCTCACTTTTCCTGCCTTTGGTTTCCATCGATGTCGGTCCACCTCGCGCAACCCACCCTCCTTCCGTCTCCCTTCGCCTCGTTCTGCTCTCGCCTGAATCTCTCTTCACCGACGTTGCTCTTTGTCTCTCTCTCTTTCTCTCTCTCTCTCTTGCCGTCTGCGACCTAGCATCGCGGTGAATAAAACGAGAACGCACAAGAGTAGAGGAGAGATTAGGTCGGAGGACGAAGAGGAGACAAAGAGATGTGTATCAACGTCCGCGCGTGGCGTGGAAGCGCCTGATGCCAAATTGAAATGTTTAGCGCTTCGTTTCAGCTGCTTCAAATCCCGCGTGCGGGGCGCCTGGAATCGGAGCGAGACAAATAGAAGCGGGAAAAACGGGACAGATAGATGGCGAGAAGAGTAAGGGAAAGAAAGGAGAGAGAGAGAGAGAGAAAGAGAGAGAAAGATAAAGAGAGTGGTAGCGAACGGGGACGCTTGCTGGCAGCAGAGGGTGAGAACGAAGATAGAGGAGCGAGAAATGCTGCGTGTAGGCCTGCCTCGGGGAGAAGGGTAGATAAGTGACAGTTTTATTAATTTCCCATCTCTCCCGCCGCCACACTTCCACCCACCCCGCCCCTGTCTAACCTACCACCTATCTACCTACCTACCTACCTACCTACCCGACGCCACGCAACACCAGGGACGTCAGTCGCGCGTCCATACACGTCCTTCCCTTCGCCTTCCTCCTCGTCGTTGGAATGGGTGCGAGGGTGAAAATAAAGCTCAATAATGGCGACGCGCCGTGACGGGGCCCAGAAGGCGGCGAAGATACCGGTTGGAGATTCGAATTAATGATATCTCGTGTTTCAATGCGCGCGTTATTTGCTATTTTTATACTGGAGGTTTTTCTTATTGGAGTTTCTGCGGGTTTTACAAATATTTTACGCCATAAAATGTTTCGAAAACAGTCGATTAATTTATCGCTTGCAATATATATTTTTGCATATATGCATTATAATTCTTAACAAAAAGAGGCATCAATTTTATCAATCTCATTTCCGTTTGCGATAGAATTCAGCGACGTCTGCAATCATGGTTGATGCATGCCATTAAGAAAACTGTTTCGATTAAATCGACGATTTCGTCGATAAATCTCTCTGGATATCCGGAGCTTCGGATCGAGTCGCGACATCTCGACCGGATTGTACACGCGAAGAGAGGGACCGAGAAACGAATAAAAAAAAAGAAACAAAAGTCCACGAAGAGAAGAGGGACAGGAAGAATGGAAAGAAGAGAAGAGAGGTATCCTAGAGAGTATCCGGTCGCCTCGGTGGTGGAAAATTTAATTTCGATCCCGTCGATTCAGCAGTTATACCAAAGTTTAATCTTTGATAAGGGTTAGTCTTTTAGTAATGGGATCCCAGAGGGTCGGTCGCTTCGGTCCGACGGAGCGAGGCGGAAGGCAAAGAGGAGACCGCCTGCCTCCTCTTCTTTCCTTTTTCCTCTTTCCTTCTCCTCGTTTACTCTCCTTCTGCTCCATTCCTCTAGCCAAGAGATGGAAGGAAAGAGCTTAAACCGTTAGATAGAGATCTGCTCTCGGGGTGGAAGTAGCTACCCGTTTATATCGCTCCTCAAACCGAGCAAGACTCGGACTTTTATATTCGACGCTGGGGAAGACATAACGAGCCTTACGATGAGATAAGTTTTCCGACGCGAAATTCTGCCAGCAACAGTAACCCTTTCCCCTTCTGGTTTTTTTTTGAAGGTGTATCATTTATTTTCGCTCCGGTGTAAAATATTCGCACCTATCTGGGTCACGCGTATCCTTTGGCGACGAAGACGCGTCTTCGACATAGAATTTAATCCTTATACGACTGATATGTCAGTGGGGCATCATTCTCGATCCTACCAAACCAGTTACGGGATAATAAACGATAGCTGCTACCTGCAGCTCAGGCATCCAACTGATATTGTTATTGAGATTATATGATTTTTTACTTGCAAAGTTTCATTTCGAACTTGTTTGTTAATTTTTATTTTTTCGCCTTAATATATCGTCTACAAATAAATATTAATATATATATATATATATATACATATTCGTCTTCTAGGAGATATGAGAGAATGACTTGTGTGATGTCAATGTGTCGGGAATTATTTTACATATAATATTTTTTACTTGGATTTGTTGTAGTTATGGCATGGATTTGAATGGTGCGAGGCGAAAAAACGCGACACGAGAAACGACGAGTACGTTGAAGGCGTGGCTAAACGAGCACAAGAAGAATCCATACCCTACGAAAGGCGAAAAGATTATGTTGGCTATTATTACGAAAATGACACTGACACAAGTGTCGACGTGGTTCGCGAATGCGCGAAGGCGCTTAAAAAAAGAAAATAAAATGACGTGGGAACCGAGGAATCGTGTCGAGGATGAAGATAACAATAACGAAGATGATGATAGCGGGAGGAAGAGTGTCGACGAGAAAGATCGGTTAGGTGAGTCCTGTTTCTCTTTAAATAATTTGCTTTTTCTTAAATTACATTACTAATTAGCCATCTAATGTTAATCACATCGATACTTTGAATATTACATTCCCGAAGATCCTTTTCGCTTAAAAATCGTTAGGTAAATTTGGGAAAACTTGCGAGTTTAAAAGAGACTGAAGATTCGAAGAATCATATTATTCCGAATCACGAAGCTTGATCTTCTTCTCGGTTCAGATTCGAAAGACTCGGGTACAGGCTCCAGCGAAGATGGGGAACGACCGGCGCATCGTATGGATCTTTTGCACAGTGGCAGCGGTGGTTCGGGCGGCGTTCAGGGTAGAGCCGAGAGCGAATGGAGCGAATCGCGAGCGGATAGCGGTCCAGACAGTCCGGAATGCCTGTACGATCAGAGGGAGCCGAGGCATCCGCTGCAACTGCAGCATCCAGCTTATCTCGCGCCGAGCCACGGTCGAATGTTGCGTCACCCATCGCCGGAGAGCACGTCACCGGGTAGTCAACACCATCATCTCCCGCCGAGCACCAGCGCGTCATCCACGGCCAGCGCAGTGACCACGAAGCCGCGTATCTGGTCGCTGGCGGATATGGCGAGCAAGGACGGCGATCAGCAAAATTCGAATCCGGTTACAATGACGGGTCTCACGTCACCTTACAGTGGAACGGGAGGCGGAGGCGGTGGCGGTGGCGGTGGCACGGGAGGCAAGCTCGTCAGTCCTTTAGCAAGTCGACTGCCACCTCATCATCCTCTGCACCCGGCGATACATCCGGGTACGCAGTTTGTAAGACCGCATCCGGACTTCTACAGGAACTTGTACGGCGCGTCTCATCTTGGTTCCGGTGACATATCCCTCCTGGAGACATACTCGAGGACTCTGGGTGGACTGGGTGGCGTGATACCACCGCCGTCCACGGCACCGAGTATACTGACGTCCTCAGCCTCGTCCATCTCCGTTGGCGGTAACGTGAAACCTTTCTCGATCAACGGGGCTAGCGGAACGGGGAGCGGTGGCGGTGCTGTCGCCGGTGGATCAGCCGTTTTACTAACCACCGCATCCTCCGGACTGTCACCGTCCTCGTCGTCAACGGCGTCGTCGGTCGGATCCGATCAGTCGCCCCATCCGGCGGCCAGCGGTCTTCCCGCGACTCAGGAACTCAAATCTCCCGGACGAGTGTGACTCAAAGATGCGTTGACCGATCGTTGAAAAAAGACGTTTATTACGCGCGCGCGCTGTGCATCGACGAGCGTTTCGTGTGGTGTGGCTGACAATAATCAGAGACTACAATCTTGTAATTAGTGTACAGTAAAATGAGAGATGATGAGATATACTGCCCCTCAACCCGCTTCTCGTTCCTAGTCTTCGTTTTCTTTTTCATTTCCGACATCGCGAATATTTCATTTTTTTTTTACTCCTCCCCTCCGAATCATCCAATCTTAAAGTTTATTTTCTATATCTAATTACTCCGAATAAAGACGGAAACTCGTAGTATATACCGACTACCCATAGTGGCTCTAACCCGCGGTATAACCACAGCTAACGTCAAATCGATACTACTATTATACATATAAAAATGCTATAAATATATATAAAGATATAGGATAATAATTCATATTATTATCGTATATCTTTAATAATTAAATAATAATTAATAATTAATATTATTTATGCATTTGTAAATAGTAGGAAGAGGCCCAGTAGAGAAATCGTCCGGCCAGTGTATGTACTGTATGTAGAGTAGATACAATATTACTAGCATACCTGAGATCATAATTCATATTAATGACGATTATTATGATTATTATGATTATTATGATTATTATTATTGTTATTGCAATGTTTATAATATTATCGATTCACATGTCGACTCAGGTCGTCGAGCATGACGAGGTATGGATCGTTAGTCGCGGCGACAAATTGTGAGGGACGCGCGTTCTCGAAATATAATCGATTTTCGAATCCTCCTTCTTGTGTAAGTGTACCCTCTTTTATTTATTGCGCTGTAAAAATTATTTGGTTTGTAATAATTTTATCGCAGATAATCGCGATCGGAACCGACGCGCTTTCGTCAATTCGCTCGCAATCTACTGCGAACATACAATAATTCAGTCGCGTCGTCCCGCCTATCGCCGTTACATAGTAAAGGGAAACATTCTCCAAGTTGTGTACGAAGGACATCAACGGCTTGCAACATATCATGTCATGTCACGTCGAGAGTGAACGATCGCCATCACCTTTTAGTCATTCGTGTCCAAATTTCGCGCGAACTCGCTGATGCCGCACGGCACTGTGTCTCCTTTCGCAATAAACGAATCATTACGGAAAGCAAATGAGTTATTATTTCTCACCCAGCTACATCATCGATTGCAGCTTAAATTTTTTTTTTTTTCTTTTCACAAGAAACAGCTTCTCTTCGAAGATACCATAATCGTGCATCATGCACGATTCAGCAGAGACAATACGCGCACGTGGCGGAGGCTCTAATCGACGTAGGGGATCGTCCCTTCAGATCCAGCGAATGAATATGAAACGTTCTCATTCTCGGAACCGGGCCGGGATGTACTTATAAAAATGCAAAGCGACCGACTTCTGGGTGGTTGCTGGACAAGCCTGGTTATTAGTAAACATTTAAATCGACAATCGCTATAGCTATGCGGACAGCGGGGAGAACGCCGTCTTTCTACCTTCCAACCTTTCTTTCTTTCTCCTTTCGCTTTTCTCTAGCGTTCGCGGTTTGCGGTAGAGGAAACAAGAAATCAACTTGCGGGACCACCCGCTATGGCCAGGACTTGCATCGCGAGTCGTGAATCCCGAGGAGGTCTACGCCGTCTTCATGAATCAACTCGTTTCTGAATCGGCATAAACCTTCAAAGGGTTGCTGAGGGGGGGGGGGACGTCCCCCCTCCCCGCTAGGTCCGTCAGAGTTATGCGGGCACCAGTGTCTCTTCGCATTCTAAGCATCGGTCGGTGATCGGAGAGACACGATGTCTTCGAAAGACTACGAACGAAGAGAAATTGTTATAAATAATAAAGAAATGCCAATAATTAAATGTTTTCAGAAATACGTTTGGCGTTAAATTGTGAACGAAAGAAATAAGTTATTTTATATGATATAGAGCAAAAGAAAAAAAACATCGTAACTTTTAACATTCAGCAGACGCGGAATTACTCGCATCAGTTGGTTAACGGCACGTATTATCTCGACAATAAAAAAATTTTACGCGTTAGAATCGTACCGTGACGCGTTGCGAATGCTCTGAATATCAATTAAATCGCGTGATACCCGTTTTATCTTATTATAAAAATAACAAAGGATAAAAAAAAATGCTGATTTATAAAAGGCAACGTTATAAAGGTAAACTCGGCAAGCACTTCCATCGCAGATAAACGGAGCCTATTATCAATACAGTGATTCAGTTCTGACATGATCATGTCACTAAGGATGCGACAAGGCTATTGAATGATGTATATATCTCGCGGAGAAAGAGAAAGGGAGAGAGAAACAATAATTAGCTAGTTTATTCCGCAAATGCGCAGAAATTATACAGTTATACATTTTTAGTGTTATAAGTTTCGACGGTATAACAACAATAAGCTGATTATCTTTGTTCTCCCTTTAGCAGTAAGATCACTTAATTCTCAAGAAACACTGGGATATTCATCACAGATACGTACTATAGTTACTAGATTTTATTTCGATTTTATAAATTTTCGCGAAGCAATTTAACGTCATTGTGTAAAACAAAGTGGAGCAAAAGCAGAACGTATTAATATTCACGAGAGATCATATGTAAAGTGTACAGTTCACGATCACGGCATAAATCAACTGTTGTCTCACAATCAGCTCGAGTAATTCGCGTATTCCTTTATTACATAGGCGTTTTTTATATAAGCGAAAAAATTCTGTCTCTTTAATTTCTGCGTATATAATTTCACGGGTGAAACTTTACGCGTTGAACTTTTTGCGTGCGACTTTCAACTCGTTGTCACGGTTCATAAAAATTAAGTAGTCTTGCCGGTGTGTGTACACAACGCGGAGATGCTGTACTTGAGCGGCCGCGAGATTTTTCTACTTCTTTTTAAACAACGACGAGGATTTTTGAACGGCTCCTGCCGCAGAGACCGCGTCTTAACTCGAGAAGAAAGACACTGTAAATGGGAGTAGCCCGTCGCGATTATTCGAAGAGGAGGAATAGACGACGATAAACTCGACTAAACTGCGCTCGGTTGCGCGATGCTTTATTGGCTTTTATCGAGTTTTAACGCAAACCCGGGATTCCTTTATGGAAACGCCGTTAATTTTACGACGCGAGCATATTTAGCCCAGCGGTTTCTCGTAAAATCATACTTTGGTCGCGATAAAGTTGAAACATCGACGAGGGCTGCTAAAGCAAAGTTGGCCTCGTAAATACGTCGCAAAGGGGAGAGAGGGAAGGGAGAAAAAAGAAAGAAAATAAGTAGTTCACGCGTAATGATGTAATATGCATATATACTATTTTAATAAATGTAATTTTGATATTTCTTTATAATTAAACTTCATTAATTATTTTAAACTTAATTAATTATGATAAATAAATTAAATTGCCTTGATGTGTGATACTATTTTCACGTAGTGTTTCAGGACAATATTATTTATTTAATTTTCCAGATAAATGGGCGTTGATTAGTTTTGGAAAGATTTTTCAATAATGAAGAAGAAAAAGAGTACTGATTTGTAAATATTCAATTAACTCTTCACGATCTATTTCAACTTTTAAGCAATCAGCTTTGTCAAGAAAACTCGTAATTTTATTTTATATTTTAATGCTGAGATGGAATTTTATCTGTGTCGTATTTTATAAATTAAACTTTACCAATACTACACACACACACACACACACACACACACAATAATGTAATGTACAGTTTTAACATCATTTTAAATTCTTTTTGTTAGAAATTTTTTAATACATTAGTCATATAATTTGCAATATTCTGCGAAAAGAATTAATTTGCTGTGAGATATGATACATTCTATGAAGATATGATTTTTTTCATCTCGAATAATACGTACGTCCTACGCAATAATATGAAGAGTTGATAACTCACCTAAACAATCTGTAAAACAGATATGTGGCAACGTTCTCTCTCTTTTTTTTCTTCTTTTTTGGCACATCGCCACGCAAGTACGTCCCGTTGTCGAAAGGTAGCGTATCGGTGTAGGTGGTGAATAATGAATGGCAACGTCGAGAGACAACTTGCTGGACCAGCGTCGACGACGCTGGATCAGGTCGACCCGTTGTGTGTACGTATGACCGAGAGGGTGGGGAGCAGGAGGAAGAAGGAGGAGGGGGGGGGGAAAGAGGGTTAGGAGACGCAGTTATACAGCACGAGTTCCGGGTGAAACGACATGAAAAATTAACGGGCCCTGCGTTTTGACACTGCGTCAAACTTTCGTTGTACGAGAGTGATAGATTGTTCTACGGCCGCGGTAGATTATATTCTCTACGACGCTGCGAGGGAGTAAGAGGGAAAAAGCGCGCGGAACGGAGTGCGGGCGAAAGATGGTTTTGGATTCCCGGACTAACGACCGGGCGGACAAATTCGAATTTTACGAGGGACACCTCAACGGTGGTATTGTCAGCTCGAGAGTCAGTCCGCGAACGCGCGAGAGTCAGTCCGTCCCTCAGCCTCTCTCGTTGGGTAAGTATTTTTTTTTTCACACAGATTTATCACACCGTGTGTCAGAGGTATACAAAGATAATTTCGGTCAATGACGCAGATTGAAATGTACGACGATATTTCATCTTCAATATCCGCGGATGCGGTGTATATGATAGTGTAGTAATTCAATCTCACCTCACTGACGAACATTAACATCCGCGCGCTTGAAATTTCACTTTTTCGATCAGAACATGTGATGATGGCATCCAAAGTGACGAATAGCTTCGTGAGTTAATCTCGAAAAAAAGATGTAAGTATTTCTCGCGCGAAAAAGCATAATTTTTCGTTCGTGATATAGAATTTTCTCTCGTCAGTTCGTAATGCTTTCCATTTTAACGAGTATTCGCACAATGTGTTGCAACGCAGTGAGGAAGACGAGAACATAGAAAGAGAGAGAGAGAGAGAGAGAGAGAGAGAGAGAGAGAGAGAGAGAGAGAGAGAGAGAGAGAGAGAGAGAGAGAGAAGACAAGATACGCATCGCGATATTTCATTCGGCGTACGATCCCGCGAATTTGCGTTCTCAAAGACTTCAAAGGGACCTCTTGCGAGGTTACCGGATGTCCGGCTGCTTGCGACACCGTACTCCTTTTGTGCATCCCAGCCAGAGGGAGAGGGGACAGAGAGACGCCAGAGAAGAGGACGAAGATAGAAGACGGGAGACGCAGAAGAGAAAATGTGCTCGGTGAGATGCTCGAATTCGTCCACGGCTTGTCGACTGGCAAGTACCACGTAACTCACCTACTAAACTCGCGGCTAAGTAACGGGGAAGTGCATAATTCACCGCTGGTTAATTGGCGAGCGTTTTCACGCCAGCCGCCGGTCTGTCAAAGCGAGAGAGCGATGCTTACGGATGAGTCGCTCTCATCCGTAAGCAACGGAGAAGGACGAAGCATGTGTGTATCATCGCCGACAGCGAAGAACGCGTGCTGCGAAATCCTCCGGTTCCCCTCCCACCCTGTTTCTCTTTCAGTCGCGACGGTCGTCCCTGCTTATAAATACTGCATCTCGCGCAAGGAAAGGAATAAAAGAACAAACCCGAGAAAATAGTCGAGAAAGATAGAGAGGCAAAAAAAAAGAAGAGAAAGGTCGCGATATGGAGTGCAGAGGATAAAAGAAAAAACTGCTTCTAGCAGTCGGCAACTGAAAGAGGGACAACGTTGGCTTCTGGAGGATGCCGCGGCGATATGACTTATTTAATCGCCCGGGCTGAACGTTAATGTCCCTCTATGAGCCACTCGCGCGAATGTTTCGGGGATTACGTCGCGTCACCGTCGACGGGGCGTTGGCCGCGCGATTTACGAGAGTCGTAAGATGAACGCGCGGCGATACGAGATGACGGAGCGAGGCGCGAAATTGGAGCATAACGTGAAAATGTAGACGTTAGATCGCTACTAAGTGTTTCGTCGTCGCGTTTCTCCTTCAAGAAACACGTATCGAACCGTGTTTACTTTTATAATATAGATAATTATTTTTATTTTTTTATTAAGAATACATAAAGTATTCTTACATTGTTGTATGTCACATTTTGAAAATTTACTTTGATTTTTTATTTAAATTTTATCCCTCGTTTATGGATTTTAAAGAATTTATTTTTATAAAAACTGAGCTTTTATTTTGTACTTTAAATAAAAAGTGACAAGTTTTCATTTAGAGATTTAAAAGAGCAGCAATACTAGAAATATAAGTAGATATAATATAGATAAAATTTGTATAACAAATGGATAAATTATTGTACATTGAAAATTGAAAAATAAAAAAAAAATTCCTTCAGAATAAAATATTATTTGAAAACCAAAAAAATTAAGACTAAAATTAAGATTCAATATTCTATAATTTCGATCTTTCTCAAGTATCGGATTAATACGGCTACTTTTTCTCGAAAGAGAGGGCAACAATCACCGATCCCTTCCCTCCTTCGGGCGCGAGTAGTCCTTTAGTTCACGTAACAGAAACGTGTGTTAGTTAGCGAGAGTTTCGACAGAGTGGACACGCGCGCTACTAATTATATCGACGACTTGTGTTTGCTTTCCGAGAAGGCGACGTGCTCGGCTGATCGTACCTCTTTTCCTCTTAATCTTAGGGGCGGATCTATATTGAAACCGGACTTATATAAACCAATCCGAGATCATCGACGAACCCTGATCTCGCTTATCAACATTCTAAAGCTAATATATGTATCAAGGACGGGACGTGACTCTCTTTAATAGTTGCTCCCTCGATTACGTTCTCGCAAAGCATCAAGATTATTACACTAAGCTTCCAACTTTTCGAGATATATATGTATATCCGTCCCTGATTTATTTGCCGCGATTGGTTCGCGCAGCGGGACGTCGCGTATTCGGAAGCGACCGAATGAAAAACTGTATTTAATTAGAGGACCGTCGAGGGGCAATGACGACGAGCAATACGACATGCAGAATGGCGATCACGGACCGCACTACGCGCTAGGTCGGACGAATCGCCATAGAAAAAGCGTTCGCGCATCTCGTCGGCGAACGGAACATCGATGGATGATGAGTCAATCGAGAATCGCTGGACGCCGCGTCGCGGCCGACGTTCCGTCTGCCATTCCAATGTCCGTCGATGACGGACTTTTCGGAGGACGAATGGGGAGAAGGGAGATTGTAAAAACGCGATCGCGAGGGTTATGATTGATACCGGTGCGAGAATGCTTATAAAATTGCCGAGCGAAATGCAACCGAACTTTTTCTTCCAAGAGCGAAACAGTTAATGTGTATGTGTGTGTGTGTGTGTGTGTGTGAGAAAGAGAGAGACGATCTCTTTATAAAATCTTTTGAGGCTCGATTATAACTCACAGAAAGGTAAAAATGAATTGAAGCAAAAGAAACATCTCATGTTTGTTCATGTTTGCACTTTAATTATTAATTCCACCTATATTTTTGGGAAACAACATTTAAAAAAGAAAGTTGTTAAAAAAATATTTTTTCCTCTTCGAGTTTTAAATTAAATTTTTGACATCACTCTCTGTCTCTTTTTCCCTTCGGTGATAGTCTGCTTTCGAACCTTTACAGGCAACGCTTTGATTTCCATTAACATCAAAGTTGCGTGTGCAAAGGGATATTGGCCTCGCGCAGTCGTTTCCACTAGTGTCATCGACCCTTCTCGATAGGAGACATCCTCGCGAGGATATATACGGACGGTTATAGAACCGTGCCGTTTCGATGTCTGTCACGCCGCGGTCACGTCTTAATCAGTGTCTGGACTTGCAGCGGGCCCACCGGGGCAAGAAGTTCGTCGGGGTCTTTCCCCCCTTCGGCTAAACGTGCCGAATGTTAATTACATCAGCGGGGTTCCGGCGGCGATATTGACTCACTAACGGGTGAAAAAGTCCTCGTTCGAATCTCGCCGATCGCGCTCGCTAGTTATGCGTTTTATATATATTGTGCCGAGCGATTATAAAATTCCTGTCGGATCTTTCGTACACTCGAGACACATTCGTGCCACCGTGCGGGTTAATTTCTCACGCATATTCGCTGTTAAAATTAAAATTTCAATTAGCCGCGAGCGACCCGATCTCTAGCTTTCCGGAAAATATAACGGAGATTTTATATTTGAAGTTTTACAATCCCGAGCGAAAGACTCCCGCGTTTATTTCGAAAAGTTTGTTGTGACACAATCCCGGTCCCTACATCGCAACGTAATTAGTAGCGTCGGCCCGCTCAGGGGGGGTTACTTCCCTCTCGCTTCTCGACGAAATGTGACTGATGATCGTTCTATTAATGTTTGTTTTTCACGCCTACGATACATTTCGGAGACGGCGCGATTTATGATCGTATCACATCTTTCCACGTGTAATCGTAGATTTTGTTTCCGTCCTGTTTCGAGCAGTTGGCCGAATCGGTGTATAAATAAATGAGAGTTTATTATGTGTGACAGAGAGAGAGAGAGAAAGAGAGAGAGAGAGAGAGAGAGAGAGAGAGAGAGAGAGAGAGAGAATCCTTCGAAAAGAGGGAGATGAGAGACCTAAGGCGCGGCGTATGTCACAACAGCGTCGAGGCGCGAAGCGTCAAAGTGGATTTATGATATTTTCCCAGCGTCACCTCTCTCGCGAGATACTCTCTGTCTAAAAAAGACGAGCGCGCGCAAAGACGGCTCCTGCCTTTGATGTCGCGCTTCTTACGCGCCCTACGCATGATGCATCGCCGTTCTCGACGCGCGCCTTGCTCCGGGACCTTTAAACAAATCGTCGACTTCTTTGCCGCGCGCAGATTAATCGAGGACCTATCTCTCCCTAGATCCCTTGATTTATAACGATCCGCGACGGCAAATTGCGATCGCAACAAAGTTATCTCGAATAAGTATCTTGATGAAAAAAAGAACTCTAAAACTTGGCATCTTTTCCTTGGCGATTGTTTCTCGCAGTTACAAACCGTGTCGTCTATCTTTACAACGTACAAGAATTTTTAAGACAAACATAAATCAATCTCGACAGACATGACGGATATAAATCATAACGCGCCGGAGAATGAGAACATCTCTCACATGGGAATGATTAATATTACAAATTAGTAAAACAAACACACTTTACGCGAACGACTTCTTCAGAATTTTGAGTAATCGATCAAGCGTTCCGCGGATTTCGTCAAGCAGCGATTAATAATAAATAATTAGATGCGATTCGTTAAAATATTCAAGGATAATTGCTCGCGGCACGAACAGGCGAACAAACTTATTTACGAGTACTCCCCTCTCCCCTCTCCCCTTGTCGTTTTCCTTAATCGTCATAGAAAGAGGAAGCGGCGCATCACCAAGGTCGTTACGCTGACGGATCCGTGCCTTCTGCGAGCGCCGGAAGTAATGCACGGAGGCGCCTTACAATTCCCGGCAGATGATATTCGAGGCCCGAGACGAAATTTTTTACTGTTCACGCGAGAGAGCTAAGCGAAGTGCGTCTAGCGTAAAAATAAAAATATCGCGAATTCTTGGAATTGTTTCAGAATAAAATACGTCTCATGAATTTCGAAACTCCTTTCTAATCAGACATGTACATATGTAATTACCGGACCACATTGTTCAACTATGGCGTTTCACACATTAACATTTCTTTATATAAAAATTTAATACTCTGTACAGCTGTGTTTTAATATTCTTTTAAGTAGAATAAATTTTATTATTACTAAAAAGTAATAGTTACTGATTTTACAAGTTATAAATATAGTCAGTGAAATAAGACTAAAAATAGTCAATATATAGTAAAAAAAATAATCAATTAGTGTTCATGGCTATTTTAATTTAAAATAATATTAAAAAAAATGATTTAAAGAATTTTGTGTTACAATATTAATGTTATAATAAGAGATAAATTTATAGCAATATAATTTTTGTTAGAGAAACACTAAGAATATTGCTTATTTTTTGCATGTGAGTTTATCTTAAAACTAAAAATGTGTGATATATATATAATTTTTATTCTTTATTATTATACTGAGAGATAAATATATCACAGAGAGAGTTTGACCAATTCTATATTTTATATTTCAAAATAAAATTATTTAAAAAATTAATAAAATTAATTTGGATAGTTATACAAGATTTTAGATATTTTGTATACTTAATTTTGTTTAATAATTTATTATCATTTACGGAAGCTTAAAACAAAGGCGCAAAGTGTGAATATTTTTATGGAAAATCAATGAAATATTCATTGATTTGATAAAATCTTGTGTCTCTGCACTGATTCAGTTTAAAAGACTATACTGATGTACATTTACCGTGACTGTCTCAAGGTGTTTAGTCCTAAGCTAATAAAACTCTTCGCTCTCTGTTATATAACATTAAATTTCTCGCCGTTGAAAGCTCCGTGCCAGCATGCTTGTGCAAATAGCGCGACACAAATCGTCGAGGTGTACTTCTACCTCGTTCGTTGTTCGCGCACCAAGTTCGAGCTGTTCTTCTCGGCTCCGCCTCAGCCAGAAAGGAGTAGGAGACGAGGAGTACTATCATCAATCACCGCGTCCGCAGGACCGTTTATTTTAAGTCACCCGCGTTTTTAATACACGCGTCATTAACGCGTGCTGGCACCTAAGCGGCGACGAACGACGAGACGGCGAGAACGACGTTAGAGACGTAGCGGTACAATTAAGCATGCAATGTCCGTAACGAGGAGGAAAGTATACTCACATGCAGCCTTCAAGCTGGCAGAACGACCTTCGTTACTCCAATTATGTCTCGATCGTAATAATCGTCAAACATCCCGTACGTTTCCTGGCGCAAACGTCTTTCGATATTATCGAACAGCTGTTGTATTATGCGTTCCTTTTCGAGTCTCCTCGATAAATTAAATAAAATGAATTTATTTTAAAGAAGCACGCGGATGTTATTGTAGCAATCTCACAGAAATGTTCGACGCAATCGACGCCAAGTTATGTCATCTATATACTTTCAGAATTTTAATACTATCATACTATTGTAACAAAAGTCCAAAATATTCATCGTGGAATTTTACACCGGATATTTATTAAATTGCTGTTAAGCTCTGCGCGTCGATACGCATACTGGAGAAGTAGGGAGGGAGTTTTCGTATTTATTCGATGAATCGGCCGAATACGTAACGGCATTAACGCCCAAACTTATGGAGCGAAAGTTTTATCGCTACGGCTCTCTGCTCCGTACAGCTGCGCATATATTGTACGCGTAACATACGGGCGAACTATTTGGCCGGAAAGTCGTTAACTATTAGCCGCCGACTTGACTTATGCGCGTAACGAGACTTACGATCGTGCTCGATGCACTTATTTCTACTACACTTGGCGCATAATGCGCCAAATTATTATTCCGCCCTCCTTATTTCGTTGCAATCTTCGTTTCTTATCCGGTTTATCACATAGATTAGAATTACGTGATATTTCTGAATACGTCACAAAATTTCAGATAGATTAGAAATAATAATTCTCAATAATACTAATAATTATCAATATCTTAAGATTATTAATATGTGTATTTTTGTATGACTAGTTTTGTTTTCTTCTTTTGTGTTTTTTTTTTAACTTAAAAGACATAATTTTTTTAACATTTAATATATATAACATATTTATTATATCACATGTAGATTATAATTATACATGACATAAATTTAAGTAAAAGGATAACCCTTCAGTAATAATAAACATTTATATGAATAAAAAAGTAAATTAAAAAAAAAACATTAAACGGAAATGAGTTTTTATATTTTGTTATATTTTTAAGTTACATATAGACAAAAAAGACATACAATTTTTCTTTAATATTGTTAATATTTCAGAAAAATTCCTTTATTAATAGTTTCCCCCGTGCCTTGGCACTGCTGTGCAAAGGTTATCTGCATCCGTTCAGAATAGTATGTTATGTGCTCCACATTTTTGTGCGTGTTCTTTCTTTATACCTTGTCACGACGTTGCGCGACATTTACGATGTCGCGTTTTATATCTATCATGTACGCCCACACAATACGAGAGAGAAAGAGAAAGAGAGAGAGAGAGAGAGAGAGAGGGGGGGAGAGAGAGAGAGAGAGAGAGAGAGAGAGAGAGAGAGAGAGAGAGAGAGAGAGAGAGAGAGAGAGAGATCCCAATTAACACACGACTGGGCTCCTCTCTTGGCATGGATCGTGATCGTTCTTCGTCGTCTCCGATGGTTTGACGGAATGAGCTGCTCGCTTTCGATTAAAATTCATTAAAGCCGCCGAGATTAGTGCGGTTCTGGAAATGGACTCGGAAGGCCGTGCGACGCATATCAATCGGTTGAGGAGGGGCGAGAAGGATGCACCAGAAAGTGGAAGAATGGTGGAGCTGGCGAAAGAGACCAGAGGAAAGCGGAACAAGGAAGGAGGGTAGAGAGAAAGAGAGTGAGAGAGAGTGAGAGATGGCCGAAGCGCGGAGAAAGAAAGCCCGGGCGAGTCGCTAATGAGAGCGACAATTCAGTGTGTCGGGCGCAGACCGCGCGCGGAATGCAGCCTCGGCTTCCAGCATTCATAAATTTATTCCCGCCGCCTTCTGCCAGCCTCGTTTTATCGCCTGACAATATGCCGCCGCGAAAGAGAAAGAGAGCGAGAGAGACCAAGTTCGAAGCACACGGTGGACCCCGTGCGGTGTTCGCAGAGTTTCAAAATCAACGCCTCAACTCTTTAAATGGTGCTCACCTCCGCCATGCAAGAGAGCTCTCACCGGGAGATTGATTTTTTTCTCATCAGCGGAATTATAATCGAGTGTACGTATCCGTTCCTTATCAGACGGATCGGAGCCTTTTAATGCCGGTCGCTGCTACACACCGTCTGCCACAGAACCTGCTAAAGCACACAGTATTTATGGCGTACAGCTGTAACTACCTTACTCGTGTTCTTATGGATTTTTGTCGCCGTACGATTTACATGTCGCGTTATGAATCGAACAAGCATGATAAATTAGAAATGGAAAAATGAAAATAGCGTGAGAAAGATACGAAATAGGTATATATATATATATATATATATATATATATATATATATACGTGCAGGATGTTCCTGCACATGTGCGCAAAAATTACATTGGCACATAGAAATTTTTCTTCAAGAAACCATCTTTTCAAAGAATCACCCACTAAAACTTTTGACCTACCTTTAGGATTCTTACTTTGTGTGTGTGTATACATATAGATCAGTTTTTAGATAAATTATACTAAATAATAAAGTAGAAAAATTGACGAATGATTTTCTTGACGCTTGTACGCAAATAGTTTCGAGAAACTTTACATATTACACGTTAAAGAGGAAACGAAGATGTGTGTATACGAGCGGGTACGTTTATCCCCGAGTAATTAGTCTTTTCTGCTACAGGAAAGCAAATCGCAGAGCGTCTCCCCAGGAAGACATCTCTCGCCCTTAGAGCGCCGCCGAAATCTGGTAACCATTCGCCGACTTAACCGGAGTTTTACGAACGGCTTTGGATAAGACAATGGCGGGGCTCCGGCTTTACATTATTTAATGCCCCCGCGTCGCGGTAGTCCGGAGCGTTAATTAGGCGCCGCTCATATGCTAATACGGGAGACTAAGCTCCGCTTACTCGCGTAGTAGATGCCATGAGCCGAGTACAAACGTACTGCGCTCGTTCAGTTATAGTATGCCAAGATAGTAGTAACTAGCCCTACCGTATTCCGACATACATATATACATAGGAATATATATGTATTCTGTCCTCACACCGAGCTATTTGTCTCGCTAATATCTCCCCTCCCTTGTCCTCCCTCTCACTCTATTCTCTCCGAGATCGTCTTCCACGCTTCCAACAAGGTAACAAAGCTGGCCTATCTCTCTCTTTTCCTCTCCCCGAATTCTCGCGATTCGACGTGTAAGCATCTACGTGAGCAAGCAATACAGTTTTATTTTGCCACCTCGGTTATCGATATAATCAAAATATATCTTTCTCTCTTTACAAGTCTCAAAGCTTGTGTTCTACTGCAAGAAAGAAGCGTGAAAAAAAGAGCGATATATAATTTATAATTTAAGTGTATATTTTGGAAGATATGAATTATGTCAGAAATGATACGATATAATTCTCATCAAGGTGAAGTTGTAATTGCAAATTTGCTATAATTATAAGCTATATAAAGAAACTGATGTCACTATTATGCTCGATATAATCTGTGATCAAAGTTACACCGCATTATAGGAGGTTAAACCGCGTATTACATAGGAAGGAGCTGCAATCTCTAATTTTTTATGCGTGAACGATACCCGACGCCTCGAAGGCGCTCAAGGATCGTATCGTGGACTAGTCGCTTCTAAGATTTCCCCGATAGGACCGAATCCGTGGCCTCCATCTAGATTGGTATCTAAATAGCCGACGATCCTCCGAAGGGATTCGTCATTCTAACACACTACTCGAAGAAGAGAGAGGCGAACCGCGCTTCTCCTTTTCGCCTGATTTAATTTATTCCCGAGTTGGGAGGGATATAATCGAATCGCTTGGACAGGCTCGATCGCAGAATTCAATGTTTCTTAGGACGTAGTTGGTCGAAAAGTTATACAAAGTGTCTACTCAAATCTTGTAAAAAATGAAATAATATTAATTAAACAAATTAAATTGCCAAATTAAACGCTGGTCATATTTCAATTGGCTTATCGATTTTAAATGAAATTTCGTGTTATTTTTTTCTTTGTATCGTTCTACAATTATTTATACACTTTCTGTACAAAGTACAGAATATAATTCTTTACAGAGTACAGATATGCCTAAAATTATTACAATATTTATTAAATAAATCAAATCGAGAGGCAGGTATAACACGAAATCTCATTTATGCCTAGCGACCGATCTAATTTGTATAATCAACATTTTAATAATTTTTATTTATGCTTAGAGCTTTTTATAGAACTATTGCAGCACTCTGAAGCGTTTAAAATTTGGAAAGAATGCTAAAAAAAATTGTCGAAAGACAAAGTGAGACGCAGCATGTGAACCTGATTTTTTTCTCGGCCATTTTTAATGGCCGACACTATTTATTTAATTTATCAAGAATTTTAAAACTATTAAAAATAAAGTCAAAGTTCTTAATAATTAATGTTTTCACAAAGTGAGACGCTTCACACACACTCAAATGGAATTACACGAAATATGCTATGCGATAATTGCGAAAAAAATAGATAGAACTATTTGTTTAATCTATTAAAAACTCTCAGAACTTTTAAAAGTAAAGACAAAACTCTCAACAATTAATGAATTTCCACGAAGTAAAAACCAGTTTTTACACGACCGACTGTTTACACATGAAAGCAAAATTATCAAAAAAATTCTCTAAATCTGAATAAATTTTCATGAGATTTCTCTAATTTTTCTAAATATAAAAAAAATCCCTGAGTATTCCAGGGTTTTTGTGTTTTTTTCAGAGAATAAATACCTTGAATACAAAGTATAATTCTCTTTTTTATCGCCGCTCGTGTAGTTAAATCGCTTTAATTTGGCGATTCTGTTTATCCTTGTGTTTATAGGAGATCCGTAGCGCGAAGTATATAAAGGTGTAAAAAGTTTTAAGACGGTCGTCGCGCTTCGATAAAATCTCTTATCTTTGATCGGGATACCTGGGAACGTTTCCGCAGCACCTGTTCGAGACATGCTCTAAAAATAGTTCAAGGATCGATGGAAAAATCCACGTATAGAGAGAATCCAAACTAAGCTTGAGAGAGATTACATCCTAACCCTATACAAACCATTAGAAGGCATAACGTGGTTTACGGCGGAGTCGGTAACCCTATATCGTGGCGGCGTCTTTTGATACGCGACGCGCTTCCATCCAATGCTCGTCCATGGTGTAGTAGTGCCTACCATAGTCCACACGTAGAACAAGCTACAAGAGTCTCGAATGCCTCTTCAGGTATACTCTCTCGGTGTCCGATTTTCACTGCGAATGCTTGGCGGGATAATAGTGTCTTTTGCGAGGATGAATTCTTGCGCTGATCGTATATATAAAAAGGAGAGACATAGTTTTTATACTTGTTTTTAATTAGCATCTTCTTAGACTTTTTTTCAATATCTTACTCGCGAAAAGTAAACGAAATATTAGACGACGCCGTTAAAATTCAGAAGTAAATTTCAGAAATGTTGAACAATAATTAGTTGGATTTGCTGAAGCTTTAGCCGACGTTAGGTCGGCATTACTATGTGTTACGGTACGATTGAACGATACATATCGTCGCTACTTATAACAAATGTAAGCGTATGTTTATAACAACTTCACGGTCACATTCATGGCGTCCGGTCGGATATCCGATTACGGCAACGTTACGACGAATTGGCGTATATATGGGAGGAGAGAGTGTTTATCCTCTCGGGAGAGAGGTAAGCAATGCGAGGTCGATAATGTGAGGCCGAAATAACGAAGCTTGCTTCACGAGAAGGCGACGTGTCAGCAAGAGCACACATTTGTCGTCTGATAAAAGAGAAAGAGAAAGAGCGCGATATACAACGCATTTATTATATGTATATATGATCAGGATCGGAGCATCAATGTCTGGCCATCCGAAGGCTAGCAACTTGTCTCGATCCATGCAATGTAAGCAACATAGATAACAGGAGAGAGAGAGAGAGGAAGAGAATCTCCTCTTCACGCACCGGATGACGATTATCCACCGCGATACACTGAGCCGATCATTAAGGATATGTCCACCCGGACATTCGTGGAAGACATCAACAAAGTTGGTGTCTGTGCGCGTGCAACATGCACGTCGTCTTCTGATGTCGTTTTGTGTGGCGTAGTTATCTCGGTCACCGATTACAACGAATAGTGATACGGGTTGCACATAATCGTTGCGCGTGATATCATCCTTGCATTGCGGGTTCGACTGTGCATCAAGTATCTTCCGCACTCTATTAATAACTTCATAGTTATTCATAACAAAAAACATAGGATTTTTATAAAATAATTAAATTTTTAATTAATTTTAGCTTATCATATACTTTATAATTTTTAATAATTATTTATTCCTTACCCTTACCTGATATTTTTTATTTATATTATTTTTATAAGTAAAGTATTTTAAAAAGTAATTTTTAACTAGGTATATTATAATTTAACTTCCAAAAATTAGTATTATTTATAAATAATTTTTTGTATATATATTTATATATATTATAAATGAGAAACTATATATTTTAACTTCAACAATTGTAATTACATTAAGCTTCTTGCTTCTCTAAAATAAAGATTATAAAAACTCTTCTACAAGAGAATAAAATCAAAAATAAAATAATCATTTATCTGTGACATCTCAGTCACTATGTCTTCGTTTTTTAAACAATTATAAACACCATTATACGCACAAATGAAAGAATCAAAATAATATTGCCTCTCGAACTTCTTTTCCTTTGTCGTCTGGTTTTTTTTCTCGTTGTTCTTCGTCATCGTCGTTTAGTGGTAAACCGTGAAAAAGTTCGAGATAGAACATGAATCTATAGGCTTGTCATTATTTATAATTTTCCGTTTCGTTGAGGTCGACGTTGTGCTTTTACGTTTTAAAAGAATGTTCGAGACGAGTCCCTTTTCTCTCTTCGCTACACTAGTGCATCAGTACGACAACGGCGACGACGACGACGACGACGACGACGACGACGACGACGACGACGACGACGACGACGACGAGATGAGAGGACGAAAGACACAAGGAACAAGAGAAAGAAGGGCTTGACCGCCTCCGCAACTTCAAGAGGCGTCGAGATGCCCGCCTCGATAATACCTGAGACAATGACCGACCGCCATCGTTACTCGCCTGAAAACGCGTATTCACGTGACACTGTTCTTTCTCTCTCACACATCTGAAATCAATTTATTAAAGAGAGGCATGGCTATGCTGTTTGCCTAACGTAGATAGCAATAATAAATTAAATCGTCAAAAAAATTAAAGAGCTATTCAAATAATATTAATTTATTTATTCAAAATATACCATGTTTCTTCTGCTCTAATATGCGATTAATCATATATTAGAGAAGAATCGACGATGTATTTTTCCCGAAACTTTTCACATAAGGGATTACGAATCTCCTTGGCGCCATGTCATGCTAAAATCCCCTAAATAACGCGACTTTGTCGCGATTGAGGACAGCTCCGTTCGACAGCGCGAGATGCAATTAGCAGAGCAACTTCGATGAGATGACGTACGTACCTTAATAGCGGATTTTTGCTCGAACTCGAGATGCGACGGGGTGATTAAGTCGCTCTTTAACAGGGCTACGCCGAATGTGTATGTGCGTACACGTGTGAGTGTGTGTGTGTGTGTGTGTGTGCCCATACGAGGCACCGGATAACGAGAGCAACGGTGAGAAATGTCGTTCGCATCTCACGGCGGGGCTCGTTAGACGACCGGGCTCTCCCTCCCGTTCGTCTCTCTTCTTCTGCCTCACCGATGCCTCTCCCGACGGACCGTCCGTCCGTCCGTTTGTCCGTCAGCGAGCGAGAAAGACGAGAAGTGCAACGCCGATTCACCACCCTTCGCGCGCGCGAGGAAAAGAGAGAGAGAGAGAGAAAGACGAGATCTTCAAAGCGACGTTAACGACGATCATCTGCCACGGTTTCTGAATTCCAAATGATACGGCACTTCACGGTCCTTTGAGAGAGAGCCGTAGTATTTTTAGACGGTTAATTATACTAAATCTCTCTCCTATCGTCGCGCGATTAAGCCTGTCGATATTTTACCTTTGTCTTCTTTGTGTAAAATGCATTGCGGAACCTTCTTCTTGCTTATAGACATGAGAATCGAGATTATTTATAGTATTATTATTTCATCATATTATTTCATCTATCACAATTTATATTGAAGTTTGAATATTCGTTCGTCATTAACAATATGTTATCAGGAGAGATCGTTTTATAATCCGTTCTAGTTGAACATTTCATATAATTTCTACAATTTAATACAGTGTAATTAATATATAATCTATTAATAATAATACATATACATATAATACTATATTATTATTCTTATATATCTATAATTTCATCATGTTTTACACCTAATCTTATATTTTCTATTGTTAATATTTTCGATCTCTGTGCAATCTCTGATTTTTCATACCTCTTCAATCGCATTTCGAATCGAAATTTTCCTTCTATTTTCATATCTCAATTTTCTCACACATATAGATTTTAGAGGATTTTAACCAAAGTTTAATATTATATTAAGTTTAATTAATATAAGAATTGAGCTCTTTGTATCTCAAATAAAAGCAAATAACAGAACGCTTTTGTATTTACAATTAGATTAGAGATATAAAAAAAGAAGTTGAAAATTGCCAGACTAAATAATAGAAAGAAAATGACTGACTTCTTAAAATATCAAAGTAAGAAATTATCTTTCCTTCAATATTAATATATTTTTTTAATAGTTTATTGTAGTCGATTAAGGTATCGAGATTTTAAAAGAAGTAATTTTAACTCAATCTGTCACTATCTCACAATCAGTCTTATTAGTAACGAATTGATTAATAATAAATGAATTTATTGACTTTCTTTACTCTCATTTAATTCTCATTGACAGTCTATTAATAATAATCTTTCTCTTTCAAAATGGACCTCACATGATCTTTGTTTGTCGGAAAAAAGATTGTATACATTACATATGGAAAAACTGTAATTTATATTCCAATCATCTCGTTCCCCGTTTCAAATGTAAAAAAAAACCCAGTTGATATTGATCACGCACTTTATACTGATTACTAATATATTGGAATATATTTTGTAATGTTAGAACTTTTTGAAGTTTCGTCAATTCCAAAAGATCTAACAAAGTTTTCTCATTAACTTACGCCTGTATCCTGCGGATACAGATCAATTAGTAGCCAATCTTTAATTCGACTTTCTCGGTCGATATATAAATTGTCGTCTAATCTTTCTTATGTTTTTTATAACGATACTGATTTTGTACTTTGCAATCTCCTGATAGATTTGGCATTTAATGTGATTGATTTGCTTGACAAAAAGAGTTTTGGTGCCGATGATACATACATACACACACATATTATCTTTATATCTTTACACATGCGTTATTTGATAATCTTTCTATCTTTAATAAATTGTTAAGTTTCGAGGTATTTTCTATATGATAGAATTTATTTTATATATTAGATCGGTTTTTAAGTCAGACTTCAGAGAAATCAAGAATTACAAATCGATTTCTATTTTGAATATTATTTTAAAAGTAATTTAAGGAGATTATTACTTTTATTATCTTGTCAAAAATATTATTTGTACCGATCAATATGGTAAATCGATTGTAATTAATTTGGTAGTATTTAATAAAAATCGATTTATATTTAATTTCAGTCAATAAGTTGATAAATTTTAAAACTAATTTTTGTTTAGCTTTTGGGATTTTGGCCGTCAGGCCTTTGACTTTGTAGACCATAATCTTTAAATACGTGAACGTTCTGTTATATAAGCCAGTGATTTAAAAATATTCATTTATAATGTATGAATTCGCCATCACACTGGTGATTCAACTGCTATATGATTCAATTTAATCTTGATATATTAGCTATGCATGTTAGCTCTATTTCCGGTTAATGTAATTTTCATTTAAATATTTGTAAGTTGTAGTATTGCTTTAGTATTGCTGCGTAAGCCCCTAAATTTTGAATATAGCCTTAATAATCTTCAATTGAAAAAATGTATACTGTCCGTGATCTGAATGTATTAAATAAATTCTTCCTTATCTTATATCCTTCATATAAATGGCATTGTTAACTTCGCTATATTATTTTACTACGGGTTTCTAATGAAATTAAGGACCCGTCACACTTCGCTTGCTACATTTACATCTCTAGTTAGACTTTATTTTAACATGCTAGTTAACATATCATCATCTATCATATGTGAAATAAATTTCATTTGTTTAATGTGTTATACATATAAATGTGTAACATAAATTTTTAAGACTGGTCTTGCTTAGGATAAGAACTTCTATAAGCAGATATGATCAAGATTACTCACATTTGATATATAAATTCTGAATTTATTTTTAGAAAAATCATCAACATGTATCTGACGCTGTATTTCTTTCTGATATTATTAACGATAATATTAATGACTGAAATCTATTAGAACTTTTTATTAAAATTTTTAATGTATGTCTTAGGTCATTACGGATTACTCCGCTTTTTTCTATAAGAATGTACAGATCAAAACTATCGCAAACCGATTACTAGATTGTGACCTCGCGTCAATTTCTCATCAACTCATGTGATCTTTTACATATGTGTATTTTACTCTTCTGCTTTCAAACGATCTGTTTAACTTGTAACTGTAT
The DNA here is from genome assembly GCF_047496725.1 of Anoplolepis gracilipes. Classification (NCBI taxonomy): domain Eukaryota; kingdom Metazoa; phylum Arthropoda; class Insecta; order Hymenoptera; family Formicidae; genus Anoplolepis; species Anoplolepis gracilipes. The sequence continues at coordinate 6,550,368 of NC_132971.1, read as the reverse complement.
CATTAATTTTTTCTTTTTTTTCCGATCCTTATGCGTTTCTCGTTTCTCTCCTTTTATATTTATAATTGGAATTGGAATTGGAATTTGAATTTGTATTAATAACTAAACATACATAATGATATACAAAGTAGAACGATTATCTCTAGTATCTATAAATGAATGACATGGATACAAATCCTTCGGTCGATTTGATAAATAATAAAGTGCTCTCTACAACTTTAGTTACAATTATGTCGATCGCTATCAATCGTAATAGATATTGCACGGCGTTAATACGAGTAATATGTCGTCTTATCGATTCACGTTATTAATTTACAAGTACATACAACTCGATTTACTTGCGGTTTCAAGACTGTGACGACGACGATACTAGTTTTCTAATCACGTTACGATCGCGAGATTTCACCACTGCTTTCCGTAGGCTTCCACCGAAGTAAACTCTTTTTATCGCATCGTTTTGCAGCTTCGAAGCGACACGCGAGAATCACGATGCATTATGAGAGTCGAGAATTTAGAACGAGAGGTCAGATGCGCTACAGAAACTTTATTTAAATAAAACTGACGTAAACCTCGATATTGCCGTTTACGGGTTTATGCATTCAAGTATAACACGAGAACCATTCCGCTTTTAATGATCGCGCGTAAAACATTCGGTCTTGATTAAGTAACATGAAGAGAGGGATAGAAGGTGCTTTACTCTTTCTTTTTCACTGTATGTTTCTTTTTTTTATCTCTTCAATCATCTTATCTTTTCATCCTTCCATCTCCGGACATACAATTATTCGAATTAAAATTGATTAATGTCACGTTGCATTTTGATACCGAAACATCACCTGCTTCTCGTCTCTCTGTTAGTCGTTCGTGTGGCTCTTAAACGACCGAACAAAACGACCGAATACGCGTATAAATTGAAATTTACGAAGCAACCGGCGGGGAATCGCGTGATAGAAGCGACCTCATCGTCGTTTTCTCGCCAGGAGCTCCGTGATCGTGGGTAAGGATCTTTCCAATCCCACTTCACACTTTCGTGTATCGTGCTCGCAGCGATCTTGTCTGAGCTCAACTTTGATTTTCAACGCTGTATCGTGGGCGTTAATAATTTTTATTTGCTTTTTTTTTAAGAAAAGAACCTTATAGAAGGTGTAAATTATTAATTTCACTTTGCGATGGCTATAAAATCGACGATAAAAATTTACGATAATAGATTCGAATGTCTCCCCTCTCGTCTAAAGAAATTCGCTTAACTTACAACACGTATTATCTCCACTTCATACCAATATGTCAAGCGATACGAGGTCGGAGAAGTAATAAATTGCGGCTATTGACAGGCAACATGAGACTGCCGCGGCGGAGGCATCGGTTGTATACCAGAGTCCGTTTGAATCTTTCTTTTTTTTTCTCGCGTTCCGTCTGTGGAGTCGCCGCGAAAGAACGGAAACCGTTTTGCCGAGACAAAGACCGAAATTCCACGGAGGCGCGAAGGTATAAGAAGCTCCCGGCGAAAGGAATGGCGGGCTCGTCTCGTCCCCGAGTTGCTAAAGCGTGGGCGGCCCCGCACATCCGGCCTAAACTCTCCCCCGAGATAATATAGCGTCGGGTTCGCCGAGACATTTGCACCATCATTAAAATTCGCGATAGCGGATCGAACAGGCACACAGTGACATCACCCTCGTTCGCGCGGACCAACTAAGAATCGCGTAGAGAGAGAGAGAGAGAGAGAGAGAAGAAGGGCCCGTCGTGTGTTAAAACCCTGCTCTTCCTGCCGATGACTTTCCTGTCCTGTCTCGCTCGTTGTATACTCTCGAGATCTACCTCGGACTCCTGGTTAAGCCGCGTAGAGATCGCAACGCATCATGATACACGCGTATGGTATGCATATAATGAGATTGACGATAACCGTTTGACGATTAGTACGAGGTACACTCGAGAAGAGAGACAAGTAAACTCGTACACACGATTAATATTGGCATAACAGGTTCGATACAATACCTTATTTCCGTCAGTAAAATCAATTTTTTTTCCCTCGCATATATAACGAACGAAAACCATAAAATCGCGATAAATCGTCGGATCTACAAAATCGCGCTATAAATTACTTCAACGAGGCGCTAATGAGATGCCCGAAGCGATACTATTCGTGCCGCTACTCGTATAACTTACTCTTTTACTTGATAGAAACAAAATTAAATCGTATTACGTCTCCTATTAAGTAATCTGTTGACATATATGAACAAGTGTATTTTTTTTTATTTTCACAAAGCTAATCTTCGAAAATATTTTTCCATATTTTGAGAATTTATTATTATTGCTACTCGTCCGTTAGTGATATTTATCCACTGGCCGATTTTTTAAATATCCTACGATATATCCTATACGATTTTTAAATATCCTTCTAATTATTTAAATAGAATTGCCGCGTCAGTTTTCCTGGGAAACTAAAAAGAAGATCGGTGAGACCTAAACAATATGATATTTCCGGCCGTTTTATTCCCGTCCGTACGCCGCTAATCAGCGCTTAGTCATATCGACACCTGCATATCGGAGTCCGTGACGCCACTCGGTCGAGGGTGGGTGAGGGAGGAGAGACCTCTTAATGCATCGTCGAGAAAGATGGTTGTTCCGACAAGAGAGACCCACAAAGTCTTCCGAGAATCTGTATACGCGGTACGTCCATTTAAACACCGGCATAATATTAAAAGCGGAAAAAATGAAACCTCTCGCCGCGCTGCGCCGCGCGAATATTTATGTAGATGCAACAGGAGATGATGCGTCCATGCGTCTCTCGGAGCGCGCGTAACGGTAACGAAGAGAATGCAAATGCGTTACGCTCATATAAGCGCCGGGCGACGGCACAGACTCCGTCTCGTCGAGATGCCCTGATGCACGCGTGAATTTCCAGTTCGACACGTATATACGTGTACGGCGTGTGCGTGCATGCGTGTGCGTGTGCGAAAATTACGTGCGCGGCGAGACTGGCTGCGCGAGATACGATTGTATTCCGCCTTTCGGTACTCGCGCGAATCGCGCGCCGGATTTTACGCGCGGTACATAAGGCGTAACGAGAAGTAACGAGCTGTATCCAAGTCCCGCGTGATAAGGACCTGTTGTGCTAATGCCCGATGCGGCTCGGCGACACTTGTTTAGAATTTATTTAATAAGTGATGTTACTCTTTTAAATTGAATCTGTGAAAATATTACTGTTTAAAACAATATTAACACAAAAAGATTTTCCCACTGATCTTCAGTGAAAACTCATAGGTCGATATTCCGTACTCATTTTAAGATCGTCGTAATTATCGTTGTAATGTCGTAAGATGCTCATACAGCTTTATGATTGATTTATTATTTTTTATTACATATTACGACTGTACTTAAGACGGTGTTAAATATAAAATCGATCGGACTATGAATATCTTAGGCTCTGAGGTTTTACACTTCTCTTGTGTCTCATTTTCTCTGATTATGACAATATGACTCTAAAAAATCAATAATAATCACACATATTTATAAGATGTATAGCTTTTTTAAATTGTTACTTTTTGGAAGAAACTCTCACACATTTGGAATAAAACCTGTATAATTATATTAATTCCGTAAACATATATAAGTATATTTAAATTTGAATTTAAAGTTGACTTGAATTTGAAAAATTATATTACATATATTAAATCATATTAAACACATATAATTACTTTAGTTTAAATTTGAATAATTGTATTAGTATGTATAAAAGCATATGTATAAATGTGATAAGCCCACAAAAAAGTGACTATTGGTTAAACATTGATATTTTCTTGAGAAATTATATTGTTATAAATAATTTACTTCATATATAATAGTATAATAAAAAATTAATAAATATATTACAATAAAAGATTAAAGTAAATGTAGATAATATAGATATAAGATAAGCGTTTTCAAATTATTAATGATTGAACCAGTATTACTAATTGATTCTTTCAGTGAGATTTGATAGATTTACATACACAGTGCTATATTTATAATTAAGATTATCAGTGACTATTCATCAGTTTTTAGTAATAATACACTGATTCCATTTAAGAGAGTGTAATTATGTATTAATGCTAATAAAAGAACTGTCCATCTCTCGCGATATTGACACAGAATTTAATGTAAGATGATGAAGATCTATAGGAGAAAAGACACAAATAGTCGAATAATGAGTAAATACTTGATATAAATACGAAATATTAATAATATTTCAGTACTCTCGTGCAAAAGTGCTCGTTGAATCGCTATTTCTAGGAGCAATAATAATAGTGAAATTGTAATGCATGTCGAGAATCTTGCTCGAAACTTATTCACATTACAAATTTAAAATCGAAAAATTGATATACGGTTCAACAAAAATTGAAAGAAATTATAATGAACACACACACATTACAGAGTTACGAGTTTCTCCTCTTTTCGAGTTTCCTTATGAGAACGAGAATTCCATGAGATTGCCGCTCACTCTTTCCGCTAACATCGGAGAGAACTGTGCGCGGTCGCGCTACAAATCCGGCAAAACTCTCGCGGGCGACACCTGCTGAATTATTCAGCGAGAGCGGCTCTTGATTGCCCCTCTCGTACGAGAGAAGACCAATGTGTTCGCCAATGTGCGAGAAAATTCTTCAGAAGCTTGTCCGCCTGCCTATACAGGTAGCCGGCGTGAACCGTACTCGGGAAGACCTCGGAGATGGTTACCGTCGCATCTCCCGACGATACCTGTTTCCCCTATCCGGCACAATCGCATTTCCATCGGCGCCGATCTGTTTATACACGATGCCGGACACGCCCGACAAATATTTTTCTTGGCGAAATTCTTTCCCCCAGGATCCCACGTCCTGCGAGCGACGATAATGCACTCCCATCGGGATTGCGAACCAGGACGACGTTTTAAACAATTCCACCCTAGTGTATAACCGATCTGAGTCGAAATTCTGTTCTCATTTTCGATTTTCTCACGTTTATAGATTTTAAAAATGTCGAAGAGTAAGTTTAATTTATATAAGGATTACAAGGTAGGAGTTCAAATAGATAATAAATTAATAGTTTCTCACTCAGTTAGAAGTTTAAAAGATGAAGTTTGGCAAAACTATACTTTCTTTGATGAATCGATAAAAATGTCAAAATTTTATACAATACTTATCTTGGATTATTATTTTTTGAGAAAAAACACTGACGCATATCTGGAATTAAACACGTACTTTAAATTGAAGATTACATATACACACATTATAATTTTTTATTTTTAAGATGTGATAAACGCACGAGAAAAAAACAAGAATTCCATTTAATCCAGATATAAAACTCAGATATTTTTTTAACAAAATATCGTTATACAATCTTGTACATAATATTATAATGTAAGACTTGTTTTTAAATTTATTCAATTTATTATTAATTGTTAACAATTACTATCACTAATTCTTTTAATAAAATTACATAACTGAAAATGAGACTATCAGTGATTATTTAATGCGTTTCAGCATTAATATACTGATACTACATTTAAAAGAACGGATTAAATAGTTTCAAAAGAGAGCGATTTAAATTCTTAAAATAGTTAAATTAAAGACTTGAGATCGAAAGTTGAAGAAAAAATTTGACTCGGGTCGCTTTTCTATTCCGGAGGAATAGCGCGGCTAAGGTAAGACAATTTAATTTTTATCAAAGATAAAATAAATTTTTGTCCTTTCTCGACTCTTCGCATTGCGTGAATTTATAAATGCGATTTTCAACGCAAGTGGCGAGATGATTTACATTTATGCAAAGTATATTGCTCTCATGTTACGTCGTTTGTACTCGCATATAACTTTTTCAATCATTATATTTATTGACATGTCAATAACTAGTCAATAATATGTCCAAAAAATCGATCAATAAATAATCTATTAATAAAATAAGTAAAAAAAGTATGTAATAAACAATTAATAAATGAATAAAGACTCTTCTTTCTAGCACGAAAAAGAGCGATATGTATCTGCATCTCTAACGAATCGGTCTGACCTGACGATTCGACTTATACGAATGGAATGTTGATTGGCCCGATCGCGTTTGCAAATCGTGATTAACGCGCGTCTTCCGGCCGATTCCTCATCACCCGCGCCGGGGCCCGTCTTCCGGCGTGATTTCGCGCGTTCCTTTTCCCCGCCGTCGTCGCGTCGGGGTTGGTCAGACGCTCGTTAATCTTTTTTACGACGCGCCTCGCGCGGGAAGAACTCCGTTTCCCTCTAGGGAGAGAGAGAGAGAGAGAGGGGGGAGAAGGGGGGGTAACGAAGGAGGTGTCCCGCGCTAATAAATAATTTCTCGCGTAGTCCCTGTAGATCTGGCGATGATAACCCGGCTGAAATACGCCGGACACGGGTCTTCGGGGAGGCACGCGAGAACGCACACACGCGTGCACGGTAGTCGCACGTACACGAATGCGCGCGGATGCGGAGAAGCTAGGGAAGAACAGACACACGCTTAGTACACGGGATGAAAGATGGTCGCTTTATAAAGAGATACATAGAGCGTATTCCGGGATGAACGTGTCAAGGGAGCAATTATATAAAAATTGTCGTGTCTTTGTGGTAGCGTAGATAGTTTAACCTACTCGAGCGCGATATATACGTAGTTTATCATCATCAGCTTCCTCGCGTAGCTCAGCTTCCTTCTGTTATCAAAATGCCTTTTTCCTAATTAACGATTTTCATTCCGAGAATTTTGAAAGAACTATCGACCAAAATTTTATCACGTAATCCGTAACATCCGATGCTCGAGTGTATTTCTCACGTTATCATTCTCAGCGAAATCAAACGAGTCATCTCGAGAGAAACAGGTTGATATTCTCTTCTTATCGTTATCGCCGACAGGCCAAGCGGAAAGAGACGCCTCGGAATACGCGATAACATACTTAGTGGTACCAGCAATGTGCTTGCAAAGAGAATCGTAGGATAGGAACCTTCAAGAGAGAGGGGAGGGACGCAGTGATCCCGCGGAGCGCCGGGTGAGTATAAGGGCGCAATTAAAATAGCGCCACTCAGCAGCAACCGTCGATAAATAAACGCTACCTACCCGCCGTACGACGAAGCGGAATAAGTGTGCAGGCGGATTGTTCCGCCAGCCAGCCAGCCGGTTACAAAGGTGGTGGCTCCGAGAGAATCTCTCTCCTCTCGCTCCGCCGTTCCTTTATCACCCTTCCGTTCGTTCTCTCATTCTCCCCCCGCGTCTCTCCTATTCCGTTTCTCTCTCTTTCTCTCTCTCTCATTCTTTCTCAGTTTTACACACATATATACATATACACATATACTCACACACGCATAGACAGACATCCTGCCTTCTGCCTCTGGCGCTCACAATAAAAAGGTGGAGACGCTTAGCCCGTGCGGCCATGTTTCTCATCCCCCTGTCGGTATTACCCCCTCCGCTACCCTCCTGGCCACCCTCGCCGCGGAAAAAGCACGTAACGTATAGCCGCGATCTAATTGTCGGAATTATCGTCTGCGCGGCGTAAGAAAATGGAAGATGCCGCGAGAGAACCAACTACAGCATTGGGTGTCTAAGCTGATCCATTGAGATACGACTCGCTCGAAAGGTTCATGCGGATCTATACTTCTTGATTTCTCAGCCGATTAATTATTAATCGATATCATTTAATAATTGAAATATCTACACGTGGATACGAAATTAATATATAATCATGAGCAGGTGTAATATTCAAAGCGTGCGATAATTAATCTGTGCGATTTTGTTTTTTAATCAAAAAGAGAGCACATAATCGTGGAAAGATCGAGCCTTTAATGTATAATAAAACGAGAAATACGAGCCGTAATTTCACTCGCCGAAGATGAGGAAAAGACTTCGACTTCGATGTCGTCGCGAGACGGCAAAAGCAAAGTACATATAAATTGTTAAAATTATCATCTCGCCACGGTATAAGAAAATGTCCGATTGCAGGAACTTCGGCTACTTGCCAGGAAGATGGTGAATTATCTCAATAGCAAGTGCAAGCGCGGTCCATTGTTCTGCCAAGACGCCTGGCTTCCTGGCGTCTCGCTCTCGCTCTCGCTCTATCGTTCTATGAAAAAAAGAAAAAAAAGAAAAAAAAACTGCGGTAATTGCTGCGCTCGTTACCGTTCCTGCCGATGCAGCGGTAATCGGGGACCCTCCTGACAGAAAGATAATAAATGGTTTTCCTTTCAGAGCCTACCGTGCGCCCGCGCCGCCGCGTGAATGCTGAACGGATTTTTAATAGCGTATAACTCCGCTCGGTTACAATGCGTATAGCGTGAGTATGCGACGAGAGTACTTAATCTTTGTGGAATCGTTAAACTTGATTATTCGAGCGTGCTTGTGTTACGGGAGAGAAAGTCGCGCGTTAGTTTGTACAAGATACGCCAACTTGATACGCTCGAGATCGGGATCGACTCGCGACATGCGTGCAGCGGAGAAGAGAAATGTCGACGGGAGTACAATTGGGGACCCCTGGTACCCTCGTCGTAGATAGAAACGGGATCCGTGGCGAGGGCGCGTGGATATTTACGAGGCAATAATTTAACCGCCACTTAGCCGGCTATTAATTTCGGAAATTGCTGAGAAAGGAGGAAATTATGAGAGAAGCAGAGAGAAAGAGAGAGAGAGAGAGAGAGAGAGAGAGAGAAAGAGAGAGAAAGAGAGAGAGAAAGCGCGACCAACGGACGTGACTTCGAAATATCTGCAAGCTGGTCGAAGGAGACGATCGTCACGTCCGAAACAGAGAAAAGATATCTCCCTTCGAGCGGATAAAGGGAAAGGGAAGGAGAGAACACGTGTGACTCGTTGTGCGCGCGCGTTCTAATTCTTTCCGCGAAAAATTCTTTCTCCTTGGAGACGCACACATGGTCGCCACTTCGTCCCGCGAGAAGAGTGCTCGTTTAACCTTATGATTGATTGCCATTCGCATGCAAGTCCGAGTCTCTTACTGCTCTCTTTACCGTTCTCGTAAATTTATTTCGCGTTACGAAATGTCAAGTTCTCTCTCTCTCTCTCTCTCTCTCTCTCTCTCTCTCTCTCTCTCTCTCTCTTTTTTTCGGGACGCTGAATTAATTAAAAGTACTCTCAAACTATAATAAGAATGCTTTTTTATTGCTCTTTTACATTCCATGCTCGCCCGAAAACTATACTACCGATGACGCTACGTCGATGAAAGAAAACGTCGCGACCGATTGATTGGAGTGCGCCCACGCCGTGTTTGCCGGACGGATTCCAATTATGCTCCACTATTTGCGAAGCACTCCCACGCCTGACGCGATGATTTCATATCGGCCCGATGGACGGCCCCAGTGGGTTCACCCATAGCTGTCCGATATGCGATATTAATACGACTGACCTCCGACCCTTATTCTCGTCCTTTTCTCTCTTTTCTTCTGACTCTTTCTTCGTCTCCCTCCGGTCTCATTGTGCACCCGCATTCTCATTGTATACGCTTGCACGTATATCCGTCGTACGATTAAAGCGACAATGAAAATAAAATAAGAAAAAAAAATATATAGAAAAAGACGAGTATTTCGGTGTGTGTGCGATCCGATTATAACTAAATATGATATTTCATCAGAGACGGAATAAAAATAACGCGATTGCACCAAAAATAATATCTATTTTAAATCGGTATTATATAAATTCATATCTTTTAATATGTCACTTTTCTATTATATTATCACAATTTTCCACCTTCGAAAATAGATCTTTTCTATATATAATAACATCTCGTGTAAACTATTTTTAGATATCTTGGTAATATTATAATCACGATAATTCTCGATTATATATTATACTTTGTTTTATGATATACTGTACAACTTTGTTGTGCGCGTGGCAAATTCTTAGTTATTTTGTTACCATGCTTATAATGCGTAACGATGCCGTTTAAGATATACGAGCTTATGTATCAGGTAGCGTTAATACTAAACGAAACCTTGCTAAATTCTCCGAAGACGAAGCACGATAGTGTATCAAGAAATATCGATGTAGAAAATTTATACGAGCCCATATTTGTGTTTTCTCTCTTTCTCTAATTTTCTCTCTCTCTCTCTCTCTCTCTCTCTGAATATTACGCATTAATATAAGTATCATATGTTAAAAACTCTACATAAATGAATGATTTTTTCCAAGATACTCAAATCGAAATTTTTCTCCTATTTTCTATTTCAATTTTCAATCTGACATCTACTGATACTTTAAGTAGATAATTTTCTTTTAAAACTATTTAAACTATAGATTTGCTGACAGCTCTTCTTTTAAATCTCTAAGTGAGAAATTATTTGTTTATAGTCTATTTAAGATATAAAATAGGAGATTAATTTCTATATAAATTAAATTTATTAAAGTCGTTTAGAAACTGTAAGACGTGAGGAAATTGAGGTTGATAATAGGAGCAAAAGTTTGACTCGGATAAATTCACGATATGACATAGAGGCTTTTCCTCAGGATGTAAGAACCGATTAATCGGCGAAGCATCTCTCCAGAACGTGGCCGAGAGTTTCTTTTTGACAAGAACTATGGATTATATATCGTGATATTGATGAACGTTGTCGATCGGAGAAACGAAAGGCTACATCTACATCGTAGTTGTTTCCAGATGAGCCCACGCTGCGAGATGTATGTTCTTACGACAACGACGAAATTTATCTCGTGCTGTCGGTAACAGAGATCGAAGACTTTCACGGTTGTAGCTTCGAGGACCTGCGGCGAAGTTTAGCCGTGCCACGTCGTTAGGAAACTTTTGGTTGATTGCCAAACGAGAACGAAGACGCAGAGAAAGAGAGAGAGCGATGCGCTCGCGCGGGTCGAGATATTTTGTACTTGTCGACAAATAATAAATGTAACACTCGCAACTACACGGATGATCCTCTTACGATTTTGTATCCCCGTCAAATATTAAAGAAACGCTCTCGTAAACGCGCACCGGATAATTATAGACGGTCGATTTGTCACGGGATATTTTGCGAGATGATCGCGTATGATGGAATAATTGATGATACAAGAATAAACCGTTGAAGCATAAATCGAATATATTGCTCATTTATCCGGCATATTTGTGTGACATTTGTCGAGCATTCATCGGGAATCAATTACAGTTATGCTGTTTATTTACGAACAGCAACGATAGACGCAAGACTATTGCCTAAGACCTAAAATAAAATAAGGAAACGCGCGATTTATGATCTTTATGATATAAAAACGGAATTAATTAGCAATAAGCCTCTTTTATATTTGTTTTTTGGTTAAATGACAGATACTTTATTTACGGATTCCCGATATAAATTGGAATTGACAGAAAAATCTCACGATGGAGTATCCCCGACGAAAAGAACCGCAGGAATTCGTCATGAAACAAGTGGATTCGCCCCTGCAGGGAAAGCCACGTGGTATGTCACGAAGTTCCACAAGAGGTATGGCGGCAATAGACGTTAACCGACTTATGTGGATAATCGCGCTCCCCTCGAAGGTATCTCATATCGATAGCCGGATACTATAGATATGCGACGAATGAGTTCAGGTATGCCGGACTCGCGGCGTTTGATATGATCGGCCTCCCGTATTATTGCTTGTACCTTCCACTGCTATATGATACCAATATTCTCGACGAAGCTACCAAATTGGAAGCATCAGCTTTTGGGCGACAATCGAGGGTCAAATACCCAACTTATTTATGTAATATCAATTTCCGACTTCAACATTCTAACAACATTCTCTTATTATAAAAAAACTTGTGCTATCATATGTAATATGCGTAGTAGAAAAAAATGTCAAAAACATATCTTCTTTGATGATTGTAATTTAAATAATCATATTTTAGGATAAATATAAATCTGTGAATTGTCTTAATTATTTGTCTTAATTATTGTAGAAAGAACCGATTAAAATATGTAATATTTTTTTATTTGGAGTTTATATATTATGGATGTACATATACGGTGAAAAAAAAATCGAATACTGCGTGTGGTACCAACAGTTTGCTTAACGCGAAACGAGCCACATTTACAAATGCACGGTGTGTCACGCGCGTAAGGTCCGTGCGTGACGCGTGCAGCGCGTCCGAAGCCAATGACGGTAATAAAACACAGTAATCCCGTGAATAATCATAACGTAATGTCAAACCCATAAAGTGCACAAAGGGCGGGCGAGTCACCCTAGCGGTATCGACACAAATTCGTCTCCCTCTTTCCTTCCCCCACCTCCCTTTGTTTTTGGATTGCGATACGCGCGTGCATCTCTCATTACCAGCATTCGTGACACCCTGGTATTGTTTAATGATCATTTTTCACGCATTGTCGTGAAAGAGACGCTTCGCAGAAACGCTTTGTCGATTAAGATACACGTATGACCAATATTTAAAATGATAATTTTTATTCCTTTTTTTCTACGTAATAATCAAAAATTTTATTTATTTTTTTATTATTTAACAATTTATACATACGACAATGTCTGAGGAATTTATGGACACGTCCGATTTTCAATATCGATGGGAGAAACGCGCGGTTTCTAGCTACTTGTGTGTGCTTACTACACCGAAATCCAAATACTGACAACGTTTCGCAACGCCGTTTCCTGTTTCCTGGATCCGGGGTCCCGTGTACTAATGCAGAAACTTGTACTTCCTGTGTAACGCAACTTGATCGTTTTCAAGAACGTCAGCGGATTTCTTGGAACCTCGTCGACGCTCCGTCAATGAAAGCGCAGTTTCGCAATTCGTCGAAATTTACTCGTTGAAATTTGTTGCTCGCTCATTCTTCGAAGTTTCTGAGAAACGAACAAATTACCAAGGCGTGAATGAAAATCGCTTATTTCGTGATTTTTTCCACAAGTATACATTCAAATATGATATTATATATCGGATATGGTATTATATATCGGATAACGTTTTAATATATGGTAACATATTTTTATTAATATATTTTCGATATACCTCAAAGTTATATTCGAGTAGAAAATTCTCTCCTACTTTTGATTTCAATGCTTAATTTAACAATTACTTTTTTAATACTTTAAATAATCAGTTCACTCTCTGTTGAACTTATTGAAAATTTTTTGCCAAAAGTTTCTCTTTTAAACCTTCAAGTGTAAGAAATTGTTAATTTACTTCATATTGCGAGGGAAAAGTGTGTTAAAGTAGAAACTCAATTCCTATATAAATTAAATCTATCGAAATCCTTTAGATTTCACAATGTGAGAAAATTGAAGCAACATTTCGGGGCGTGCTGCGGTTTTCCAGTGTGACTCAGCTGTGTTCCGACGTATGTATGTACACTGCGAAGAAAATCACGATATCGCGCGCAATAACTGTACGATGCGAAACGACGCGATTTCATGGGCCGTCGGCAATACTCGAAGCACTTGATGCAGAGAGCTGATCATGTCGGAGAGCGCCGTTCCTTTTAATGCTCGGCCAAGGGTCGAATTTATGTGCCGTCCCGTGCAGTTTAATTCGGATTAAACTTATACTGCAAGGAACGAATTAAAGGGATTTGCGATTGGACACGTTGTATATGGACGGTCACCGCTCTGTTCGGGACGAACGGAAGGGGGGAGAGGAAGGGCTCGGACTCTCTGGCTGCACCCGACGTCGCACCAGTCAATTTGATTTATCGGCACGACGCTTCTCTCTCTCTCTCTCTCTCTCTCTCTCTCTCTCTCTCTCTCTCTCTTTCGCTTCGCACGCGTCGCGACGCCCTCTCTCTTTCTCTCTCACGGATACAAATATCCAGAGGGAAACGTACACCCGCGCACAAAACCATCTGCTATTCGACATCGTCTACCAACGCATCCGGTTTATCTTTCCCTCGAACTTTCAAGCTGCGTTCGTATTTTCGCGTGAATGATTTTCCATCGTCAAAGATATCTCGATATCACGTTGATATTCCTTGCAATATTTTTTATTTCCGTATCCGCGGTATATAATTGAAATTAATTTTACACAAAATTCTCACACTCAGATATTTTAGCTCTTTTTCCTGTAGCTACGATATTTGTCGGAGGGAGAATTTACCGATCGTTCGCGCCGGTTTGACTCGCTACTTTGGAAGCTGTACGGACATATCTCGAAGATGACCCAGAAGCGTGGCAGCGAGCATTCTCACAGCTGAGCGCGGATGAGCCGGATTAGCTTCTTACTCTGCGCTCGTGGATGCCTATAACTGCTGATGAATACGGATTAAGGGAACGCTGGCTGTGCACGAAGTGCGAAGCTGGTCTTGCGCGACCGAAGGAACCCGGTGATTTGCCGTACCGAGGAGAAGCGAGATAGAGGGGGAGCAGGAGGAGAAGGAAGGTAGAAACTATCCGTCCTGTCGCGACGAGAGTACGTTAATCTCTTTTGCAGGACCAAACACTCCTTACCTCGGGATTAACTTTGCCCGAACGGGCCTCGATTGTTTCGCGCTCGGTTCTCTTGTTAAGCTTCCCCTCTCTCTCCCGCTGGTATATTATCAGATTTAATTATCAGATGAAATTCAATCGGATGTTCTTTTGCAGGGGACCGGAGTTAAATGTTGAGTATTGTCGAAAAATATTTTTGAATATTTTTTATAGCATACAGATATTAATTTTTTCATTTTTATCGTTTCATCGACTTGGCGTGAATATAAAAGCGCAGCTGTTTGGAAAATCTCCTCTCTCAGTCGATCAATCGTGCCATTCCACTTGTCTAATTAATTCAGAAATGTCGCGAAAGCTGTGACGGCTTTGGGAAAGATGTTTGACCGACGCTGTTATTCGTTTCAGGTTTTCTTAATGTGTATTTTACAAGTTAAATTGAAAATCTTTACAGGTTTGTCGTTTGAGTGTTTATCGATGTCCGTCGATTTCAAGAAGAATTTCGTTTCATCTCGAAATGATGGTGAGACAGAATTCCACTTGACAAAAGAATGAACTAAACAAGGTAACTCCATGGCGGAAAAGATTTATTTAATGTCGGGTTACTAATTATTTGTAGATAATCCTAGTACTTTCAAACGTCTAATCGATTTTTAAAACCAGTAGGATACAGACACCATTGGATTAACTTTTAATTAAAGTTCCAGCAAATTGTAATCTGCAGATAGCAAGTGTTCGAAATTTTCTACTAATCTTTGACTTGAACAAATTTTAACACGAAAGGAGTTAAAAAAAGATTCGAAACATTGTGCCACAAGTTGTACAACAAGATGTCGAAATTTATTGACTGCAGTAGAATATATATTTCTGACTTTCTTTTTGCGTGTGCATTTTTCATCAAATCAACAATTTTCTTCAAAAACTTTCTCTTTATCTTCTTTTCAACCAAATTCTGCAACGTAGTCGGTGAAGGATAAAGCTACAGAGATAGTTCCGTGCATCCGGTAGCACGTACTCTTCTGGACCAGTTTGGAATCCTTGATCCGAGAGTCGTGCCCGTCTCCCTCCCTGCCACTCACCGCTTCCTACAAACTATACCATCCTCTGCCTCTTCTAGGCTCTTACCATCGTAGGGACGAAATGAAACCCTCAATATCGGTGATTGCTGCCGCAAGACGCTTCCTCGCCATCCCTCCCCGGAGTCTTTTGAGTCGGAAAAAGAAGCGAGTCCGGGTCTCTTATTCCTCTCGTTCTTCCTCGGCCAAGTCTGTTTCCCTCTCTCTCTCTCCCTCTTCTTTATGCGCGAGGGGATGTTGACTCGCTGCTCGGCTCCAACTTTTATGGAGATGCATCCTCTAATATATCCGGGCTCCGCTTGCTCGCGCTTGTGTTTGACGAGCGTACTTCGTGAAGTATATTATCTGCCGAGAGCGCGAGACCTGCCCTCGCGTCCTTCTTTCTCTACCATTCGCTCGAGCCCCTTTCTCGACTTCGCCACTTGGCCTTTACCTCTTCGAACGTTTCCTTCGACTTGCCTTGCCCCTCTCCCTCGATCGGCTCCACCTTCGATGCGTCTCACTCGAGAACCATTCGAATACAATTTCCGATCCGCCTAAGATAGGGCCGCGCGTCGAGAAAGGTCAGATTATGATATCCACCGTGAAATGAGAGGGGAAGAAAAGATTGTATCCTAAAAATCCACAGCACGAGTTTTATCGTAGAACGGATGAACGAGCAGGAAAATCATTGCATCCCCATGTAATCGGGCTGAATCGATACGAACAGTCAAGATGGATTATATTACCTCGATTAATATCGATTGCGAGACGATACTTTTATACCGGATATAATCGATGTGACAAACTATAATACAATTTCCGTAAACGTCACGAGAATCAGTAACGATGTAAAGTCCCTTTCGATTCCATTTGACGTAAACCACAGAGAGAGAAAGAGAGAGAGAGAGAGAACTGGAGAAAATTTTCGCGGAAATCCGACGTAAGATATCAGCAGTTCTTTTTTTTTTTTTTAAGCAGAGGAGCCTCAGTAAGCTCTCCGGTCCTCTTCTACTCCTGCGAGAACCATGTCAGCACGAACGAAAGAACTCTAGTTTCCATAGTAACATTCAGGCGAAGCAGGGAAGGGGAGAGTATCTCACGACCCGTGTGAATTTTTATAAGATAATCGCGCGCGAAGTTCGCGACCTCTCATCCGCGATGCGGGAAACCGGGAGATAATCTTTCGCTCTTTTTTTTTTCTTTTGTCGGACCCTTCTTCCGCGCGCGTCCTCGTCCGCGCCAATATGGCAACTTTCCAGTTTCCGCCCTTAGGCGGTTGCGCGACGCGGTGAGGAATAGAGCGGTTGCGGTCGGAACGCGGGATAGAGAAGATAGGTCGAACAATTCGTTTTCCTCTCTCCCCCCTTACTCTCTCACTCGATTTTACCGATATAAATAGCCTTAATTAACGGACATTCATCGGTTACGGTTAATGGATCGTCAAGCTGCTATACATTTAGCCGCGGTGGTATATGTATATAGCGTCCACCCTTAAATTAGTATTCGCCTATCGCACGAGTAATATATTCCTTTGCAAATTTCTCTCGAACAAAGGATTAATCTCTTCAAAATAAGAGACATATTTCTTTTTTTCACTGCACATTGTCGAATTAAAATATCCATCGCAAACTCGTGTCTTTTGGAGCGAAGAGACTTTTTCCTTCAGACAAAGCTTTCGTTCTCGACAAGATTAATCAAGTATTCGCTATTACAGGAATCAATACGCGATTGTACCGGCAAGGAAGAGGGCGAGCAGGAACAGGAAAGCACGACTCGAGGCCCGGCAAACTTCTCGTACGAGATCGGGACTCTCGGTAGGATTTATGCGACCAAGTCGGTCGCCGGCGCCAGCGGCGAACCCGCGGACGCTGCGCAATAACTCGCATTGTGTACGCGAGGGTACCGCGTAGGAATCTAACCCGGCGGGCCCGCGGGTCAAGTCGGGAGGAGACTTGCGACGAATGCCGCAAGAAGAAGACGCTGCCTCTTGGAACATTATGTTCCGAGCTTTCCGGAGCCGACTGCGTCATGTAATCGTATCATGCACAACTTACCTTTTTCTTTTTTCTTCATCTCGTCGATCCTTCTTGCGCTCCTCACCCTGATTCTCTTCCTCGATGACTCCTGTAAATGAAAAAGTTTACGCTTTTGTTTAAGAAGGCAAGGAAATTGTCGCTGTATTATTGCATTGAAATCAAAGTTTACAATCTTAAACGAACAAAGTTCGTTTTGAATAGAATGCGCATTTAATGAATTCTAGGCAAGAGGTTGAATATCCAGTCCGGACGAACTGACGTCGCTCTCGCGAAAGAATTGAGTCTCGTACAATAGTATCCCGCTGTGCAAGCAAATTTAAAAAAAAAAAAAAAAAAAAAAGATATCGCGCTCTCGAAAAGAATCTCTCGGTCCCTTCCTAATCGCATCAGGCCGTACAAAATCCTTCTCGTTCGCGAACGGACTCGGCCGAATACCGGGAACACACCTGCGAGAAATGATATCGTATCCACGCGTGGCCGCACCGCGAGTCACGTGAATGGGACGCGATACGACGATCTAATTCAGTCAGCATCGGGGCCCTCTTCCCTCCCCCTCCGCTATTTTGCACACGGTGGCGCTTTATTGTTCGCGTCCAACGAAAAAGGATTTATCCGTCCGACATCTCATCCTTTTCTTCCTCTGCGTTCCCTTCCCCTCTCCCCCTTTCGTCTCTCTCCCCCCCCCCTCTCTCTCTCTCTCTCTCTCTCTCTCTCTCTCTCTCTCTCTCTCTCTCTCTTTCTCTCTCCTAAGTTTTCTCTCCGCGAAAGACGCTGCCGCTGCTGCATAATGTAACAACGGTTCCTTGCCCGGGCTAAACGTCAAAGCCAGTGTGTTTCGCAAAGATTTAAGGAGGATGGGGTTTCTCAGCTTATGAGTTATGAGTTATGACACGTTCACCCTTCGCTTCGCTCATCCTACACTCGTTCCACCCTCTCGTGGCTGCTCGTCTCTCTATCTGTTTCTTTTTCATTTCTTTCTCTCTCCCTCCCTCTCTCTCTCTCTCTCGCCTTCTCTTTTGTTCTCTTTCGCTCGCAATCTTTGATCCATCGTGATACGGGACTCATTGTGTCGCTGGTTGCCTCCATGGTCGACGTCACAGGCCGAACAACAATAACAATGTGAATCCGCGCCATCGCGACGTTCTGCCGTTCATTCTACTTGTTCTTATTGGTATACAACGGCTCTCTTCTCTCTCTCTCTCTCTCTCTCTTTCTCGCTCTGAATCATTCTCGCGGCAAGATCGCTGCGGTTGATGAAGAGGCAAACGGACGGGGATTTCGCCTATTGTGCGGCGATAATTCCAGTTACATGTGATATCCCGGGAAAGGACTCTCGGATGAAATCCTAGAGGAGAAGGCTCATTCTCTCTGTCTCTCTCTTTCTCGGGCCGCATTCTTTCCGCTCGCGACCCTTGGGGTGGTCTTCCTCGCGGGAAAAGGCGCAGCACGGTAGCCGGCTGGTTGGTTCCTGGCCTAAGCGTCTTATCGTACGCGTCCATCTCTGCCTATCATCTTGACTCTATCTCTCCTTAGGTTTTCTCGCATACATAAAGTCAAATGTTGATTAAAAGCACGAGAAAGCGGTCTCGCGTTTCTAATATCGACTTTGACTTTGCGAGATATTCGTCGGACATACCAAGAGATTTGAATGGAGAAAGAACCTTGCTTTAACAAACAACGTATATCCAAAACGTACATTAATATCGATCATATACAGCACGAGATTCACGCTAGCAATCTCTCGACTCATGTTCTTGTAATAAAAAAAAATCGGCTTCTTATTACATAAAATTAATAACAGATTAAGCGCATCGAGATAATTATATTATACAACGAATCAATCGCGATTTATCGCGAATATATATTTCGTGAGATTTTATTTACGAGTTACACGAGCCGTAAATCTTGCGGCTAATGTCTATATACCGAGTAGCCTTGAAGTTGTTATCCGGTTGCTTCGAACTACAAAAGATTCGTGATCTTGATTTAGATTTCACAGGTAATCTGCTCTTCTTGCTGCACGTTAGTCTCGAAGTAGATCTCTAGGAATATAATATACACATTTTCCCCTCTCTTCTGCCCCTCGAGGTTTATACGCGTTGGAGTTCAACACCGTTGGCCGTGTGCATCCTCCGGTAGCTTCTCGCGACTTACTATTCCACGTAATACGCGCTCATATCTCAGGATTATAAGCCGGCCTGAGAGACAGGGACCCTGGGAGAGGGCAAACACACACGTCGGATAGAACGAGAGGGAAGAAGAAGGAAAAGAGAGAAAGGACTCCAAAAGGAACGGACAACGTAGAGGAGAAAGAGGATATACCTACATCTGGAGGAAATGCTGGACCCGTTTGGAGCTTGGACGAGAAAGGCGCGAGCATGACGTGGCGTTACTTTGCAAGATATTCGTGCACGGGCGACGATATGCTTTAAATCCGACGACACACGACGCGACGTGACAAGTAAAAGGGCGGTCGATATGCGGCAATATGGTATGAGGAATTTGCTCAGTGTCGAGACTAGAATGTCGTTTATAGCTCTTATCTTGCAAATTTTTCTTCCATTTTCGACCTTAATTTTTAATCTTTGATACATTAAGGAAAATTGACTCTCTTTTGAAATTTAATTTATCGAGAGTTTCTTTATTCTATACACTGCTCGTTTATTATTTATTTAATGTACAAAGTAAGAGCTCAATTCCTATATAAATTAAATCCCCTAGAATTTATATATCATTTATATATAATTTATATAAATCTAAGGGAAAATTAAGATTGAGAATGAGAGCCAAATTTTAACTCTTGTCAGAATATTATTCTCGACAAATATTATTCTCGACTGTACTTGTGTAAATGAACATATTACCAGCATTTAAGGTTAATTCTTATAAAATTTCACTATTTTAATGACATGGCACTGCAAATTAAAACCGAGATTAACTAGTGTTTTTATCCGGTCGATCGAAGACGACGATGACGACGACGACGACGAGGAGGAGAATTAATCAGCCAAAGGCTCGGCGATGTACGGCGAAAGTACAGTGTGGACACAGCGTTGAAAGACACAATTTCGGGTTAGAAACACGTACCACTGGGGAAACTCGTGCTGTTTGTCCACTCGGTTCGGTCGTCCTGATCCACGCACACACAATCAGGAAATTACTACTCCAAGTGTATGCCGGCCGGCGCGACCAAGGTACCCGAGCAACACAGCTCGGCGAGTTTAATTAACTTCGTACGGCTGTTTTCTGTCAATATTTCCATTGGCTGCCGGAACAGCAAGCGCTCTTCCTTACCACTGCAAAGAACACGCGATTTGTGGTACACTCAAGCTTCATATCGTACAATTGTGATACACTTTTTTTTTCTTAGATATATTTTTTATAAATTAAATATTTTTTTTATACATACACACATACACACACGAGACGTTAAGACGAGATATTATTATTCAGATATTTATGTGTTATAAATAATTTTAATGAACGGAAGGAACAATTTATAATATTCATTATTATATGAAGAAGATAATTAATTTATCAAGTTTTATATTTTGCTGAATTTTATTTTTGGTTAAAATGAACCGAAATTATTCTCTCGTTGTCTATTTCGTGGTTTGAAATTACGGAAATATAACCGAAGAAAGGTATATGTGAATCTGTGAAAATTCTTTTTCTCAATATTCTACATACATAAGAGAGACTTGTATCATCGAGAAATGTATGTATACGTTGGCCAGGCAGCAAGACCCACATTACCTCTTATCGTACATGTGTGTAGACGACTACAAAGGTGGCCTACGTGGCCCGACGTGTTTCGTCGGGTCCCGAAACCGTATCGTGGTAAATACACATTGTGAAACACGCGTCACTTTGAATAATAAATCAATTTCGAGGGACAAAGACGGTCCATGATTATGTATGGACATCGCCGGTAGCTAGGCGAGTAGTCCATATAACCAGGGCTGTTGGGTATAAGGTCTTTGATGTATTGAGTTGGCCCCGTGTCGATTTGGTAAGTACCACTCCGCTTCACGAAGCGGCCACCCTCAACCTCCAGAACTTCCATTCGAAGGGCAAACAGTCAAGTCCTCCTACTCCCACCCTCCTGCCCTAGGCCCCGCGCCCTGTGTAGTCTCCGCGTGTATCCTAGGCCGCGAAACTAGTTTCGTATCAACTGCCTTCGGTAGTTGATGTAGTTTCCTTAACTCTCGCCCGATCCCTCGCTACCGATATGTTCTTGCACCGTAAGTAGCCGAGGAGCGGTAACAAGCTCTCTCAAGGATATTGGTTTCCAAAAATAACGAGCTACTTATTTTGCATTCTACTCGAAAAGATTCCCGGCGTCAATCTCGAGAAATTCGCGCATGTAAATTTTTAGAACGCGATAATGCATTTTCTTTTTTTTGGAAAGTTTGCGCGGTGGGATTGGATGTTTATTCAAACTTTATTTCGGCATGAGAAACATATTCCGATAGAATGAAATCGCGCGACATTGACGCGTCTTTTTTAATACATACGTGGAACGGCTTACTTGGCTTCAACCAACGCGGAACAATCATTTGCATTTAGAAATAATTTCTACGAGCGAACGTCTCTCTTTCTCTTTCTCTCTCTTCTCTGCGAGAGAGGAGAAATAAAATGAAAATGTAACGAACAAGCGCGGGCTGTACCAAACGGGGAAGTTACAATCACCGGGGCGCTTTTGCGTGATAGCATGCACGCGGGCGAGAGAGACGACGAGATTGATATTGGTTCCTGAGCGAATCGAGGAAAACGGTATGGGCTTCGAGGGCGGTTCGCTGATATTGGGCATTCAATCCTAGGCAACCCCGATTCTCTCACGCGCCCCTAACAACGCATTAACATGCATGAGCCCTGCGTGATTGTTTTACCCTAACCCACCGCCATCGGCGGCCTCTCCTCCCACACTCCCTCCCCCCCCCCCCATCGCGCTGCTATCCTTTAACCGCCCTTTAGCCTCCCTCAAATCTGAGTAGGCTGCGATCTGCTGCTATTGCTGTCGAAAACTCGGCAACTCGCAATGCGTGCGTCTAATGCAAATTCGATGTTGAATATTTTGATCTTGAAATTATAATCATAATCACAGTGTAACGTTTACACATTAAAGATATCCGATATAGAATTACACGATCGATATGTAATCTCTATTTTTCTCTTCTTTTTAAATTAAAAAATATAAGAATAAATATTCTCTTAGCTATACGCTCTTGCGCTTTATGAGAACAATTTTAAACTTTCATCGATTATATTTACCTGGTATATACGTTCGAACGCGTGCGCGCGGAAACGACAATATCATCGCTGTAAAATTATAGCCGCCATCGTCTCACGCACGGAATATGGTGTAGGTGCCATTTTAACTCGTCCGCGAAAATCGAACCCTCTCGTTTTCGTTTTATAGGCGGTTCCACCTGCGAAGCCTATGAATACTAAGCAGTTTATAAAAATGTTGATTTAACGTCTTTGCCAACGTATACACCCTCTGTCGTCACCTTCCTTCGCATTTTCGCACCGTCGTCGTCGCATCGCTGTTCCGTATATAGATACTCTAGCTATACGCGATAGAAAGGAAGAAGGAAAATATTATTTCATCTGCTGTGTGGAAAAAAAAGATTTTCCCTCAGCGAAAAAAGAAAAGAATAGCCTGTCTATTTCTCAGCTATTTCTAATGGATGTAATTGGCAGGAACATTTTCCTAATCGAATAAACCAGGAGACGGACCGGAAGTTACAGTGACGGTTCGCGTTTCCCCGCAGTTTTCGCACAGTGAAATCAGATAAGGCGCCATGTTGGAGCACTTTCGTGTCATCCTGAGCGACCAATCGGCGGCCAGGCGAGAAGCCCCTTTCGCGCACCACTCAAAAGGGGGAATGAGTTTTAAACTCGCCCGGACTGATCCGCTGTAATTAGCGTCGGTGATCACTGGTGCGGCTAACCCGTTCGTAAGGATGCCCCTCAAATCAGAAACAAAGGCGAGTTCCACTCTTCTCCGTCCTTCTCCTTTCCTCACCTCCTTCTTGCCTCCTTCGTCGTCACCTAACGAAGGCCTCCCCGATTATAGGCCGGCGAAATCGATACCCCACAGGATTTAATCTCTTTAATCGGTAATTATCCCCACCCAGGTTAAACTTGTTCGCTCATAGCAGGAACCGGAGGGACATAAAATTAGGTTATAGCCGACCGAATGGAACTCCGCCCAGAGTATCTTCTGTTCGAAGATCAACCTCGATTAAAAACACAGCACGAACGAGCTTTCAAATACTGTTGCATACTGTTGTGGAACTTGACGTGTGTTTGTATACTTGTATTACATTTATTTCGAAATTATAATGAAGAGTGAAAAAAAAAAAAAAAAAAAAACATTTTGATCGCGTATAAATGCTTGTCATCGCCGAATTTCGAGATACTCTGGGGCTATTTTCAACGTGTGTGCGATTCGCTGCGAGGTAACTTTCGTTTGTAAGAACACGCGTAAAATTGTCGCCGTAAAATCGGCCTTGTATAGGCGATGTATGGCGAGTGTGAAGAAAACTCGTGTGACGACGGTGCCCCGATTTGTCGAGGCACAATGCGATTCCTGTACACGTTTCCTGGCGACTTTTCCGGCGTATCCAACGCCGAGATCGTGACGCATCTCGTGTGCCATTGTACGGCGCGGTATATTGATGCGTGCAAGTCAAGCCCGGCTAACCAGATATAGGCGATATATTCCGGCATGCTGATTCCGCGCCTGAGAGCTCCCATTTTCCTCCCTCCCTTCCTATATCTCTTGGACGAGATGAAGGGACATAGAAATCAGTAGGATATCACGGGATACAGATGTTCTACAAAACAGGCGAGCTACGTTCGGGCTCATAATAGCCGACACCGGGTATATAGGAGAACACTAAGTAGCAATCCCGCAGGATCCCACGGCACAATGGCGGACCCTTCGTATATTTTGACTTTTTGACAGATGGCTGGATCCTATCCGTGTAGGTAAGAACAGTCTACCGTTTCGCGCGACGCTGAACCGAGAGAAAGCACGTGCGTCGAACTCGACTGTAAAAGCTATTTAACTTTTAAGGGAGGTCAAGAAACACTTTTGATAAATACAATAAATTAAATTTGGCGTAAATAATAATGTATAAAAAATATACATAATAAAATTAAAATAAAAGAATATATGCAGATGCATGTCTAACTAAGTTATCTATCTGGCCATGATAATATTATATTTTAATATTTTTCCAGCTAAATTCAAATTTTTATCTCTGAGAAAATATATTAAAATATATAATAAAATCTTCTTGTAAATACATATTATGTTTTCTCTTTTAATTAGTAAAAAATGTTATTTTATACTTTTGTACAAAATAACTCGTTTTACCAATTAAAACGGAATAATATAAAATTACTTGTAATAGTATCGGTAATTTTTAAAAATAATGTACAAAAAATTGTCTTTGTTTTTCATTTTAGTCTAACAACTTTCACACCTCTATATACACTTTATATACATACACGCTATATACTTGTTACATATAGTTCACTGCGGGATTGTATTGTTGTCACTAACTTGCTATTTGTTATGTAAAGGATACGAGCGATCATAAAATCGGATTCCCCACTTTTGAAAATCGAGGAGAGTGAGCAGGTAACAGCACAATATTCTCAGCACGAGTGCATCTCCCCCCGTCGTCGCGTTTGTGGCAGAGTCATTGCTTACAAGCTACGACTACGGGATAGATTCGAGGTCACACGGCGTAATCGCGCGCGTTGCAGCGGGAAGAAATAATTGCCCGTAAAAGCCACGTTTCCCTACCAGCTTCGTGACGATGTTGAATGCGACGTGACAGCGGGGGACGATCTGTTGTGACCGTTACCACAATGAGATCCTTTGTTGGCGAACAGTACACGGCGTAAACGTTTCCGAGCGGGAGGCCGGTGAACGATGATGACTCCTTCTGCCACCCGGGATTCACCCGTGTCGAGGAAGCGATCTGAATTATATGCGCGTAAGAGGGAGAATCGAATCCTTTTTTGTTGACGCCTCGAAGCGGAAAAGATTTTCCTTTGGACGTTTTTCACGGTGTTTTCGTTTAAGATCTTCTCATAACGCAATGTTGGTTTTATCTGGATCGTGAATAAACTATCGATAATGATCGATTGTGAGACACGATAGAGAGACCTACAATGTAAGATACGTCCTTTTTTTAACTAGAAAGTCAAGTTTCGTGCGTGATTTTCTCGTTCAAATCATCCGACCTCTTAATACTTGGCGAAATGTTAAAAGCTTTTTGGAGAATAACCGTTTCAGTTTCCGCTTCCATTAGATTTCGCGCTCGCGGTTCTGCGAGGTATTCTCGATGTAATTCGACTCATGTCGTTCTCGTAAAGTTAAATTGTTCTCGAGGCCGTTCTACTGAAAGTGGTCGCTATCGTTACTATGACGATCAAAAGATTGACATATAATCCCGTCTAGATTTAATACGAATTTTCAAGCTGAACATTGTCAACAGCACGATATAATGTTTCACTGTCTCGGTTTTTTCATTCTTATTGATTTGACGTGCTTATGTAATAACTTGTACTTTCGAATTTATATTTTTGATTTCTCTTATTGCCTTTTATTGCTATTCTTCAACAGAGCTTTGTAAGTTTGTACATGTGACATGGAGCCTTTTCTGCAGAAACTTCTTGCATTCTAGTTTCAAATTAGCTGAGAAACACATCTTTGAAACGATGGAATTGAATTTTCTCTTTTTCTTTTTCATTGGATAGTAGTCTTCAAAAGGCATGAGAGATTATTTTTTCTGTCATCTCATTGACGATTATTATAAGCAAAAAGAACAATGTAAGTTTTGCAACATTATTTAGATTTTTTACTGGTTGACTATTTTTTCAGTCTAATGTTTATATTGCATTATTAATGATGATTAAAAAATGGATAAAAAAAATATTTAATACGTTATTTATCAAAAGTGATTTTTTATGGTTATACATATATTTGACTTACACTAACTATAATGAAAGAATTTGTTGTATCTTGTCTACTACACTGGCTTATTTGCTTTTTTTATATACATATATTATGTATTTTCTCTTTTGATTATATTCTAAAAAACTTTTTACCTTTTACTTTGAGTATTATATTTTCACATCTTTTTTCACAACGCGAATTTTAAGTTTCATCTATTTTAATCTATTAGGAGTATTTTTTTACTATCCATTATAAGCTTTATGTAATTCGATTATGTCATCAATTATATTATTACAGTATTTCACAATTTCCAAATGCCGATGCAAGTTGTACATATTTAATAAAGCCTATATTCGTAAAAATCGCGTTTCGCAACGCGAACAGAGAGCAACGTCGTGAAACCGGCCATGGAACCTGACCACCCTGAGCGTCATGATTTATGGGAGCCCATCGTAATAGCGCGCGATTCAGCGCTCACAGAAAATATTTGTGTCGGACTCTCCGATTGTGTGCGCGGAGACTCTGGCCAAACATTTTCATTTGTGGACGAAAGGAAGAAAAGAGAGAAAGGAGAAAGAGAAGAAGGTGAAGGAAGAAGATATTGCAACGGAGTGCATGCGTATAAGCATATACGTAATAATGGATCCGACCGAGAAAAGTGAAACGTCACGGCGAGTCGCGAGCACGAAGGACGGACGAATACATAAGTATTTACGGATACACGTGTATGCGTGAAAAGAGAGAAAGAGAGAGAGAGAGAGAGAGAGAGAGAGAGTGTAGAGGACCACCTGCTCTCATGACATCTTATTTCGTTCCAACGGTTCCGCGGCGATTACCGTTTAACGATTACAAGCGTGTCCGGGATACCTGTAACGCCTTCATTCATTACCACCTACCGTTCTCCAGACAGACTACGCGTAGCGTCGCGCAATTAATTAATTCTACATTCTCGCCCGAACGTTAACGAGATCCCAGCAACGGGCGGTCAATTTCAGAAGAGGAAGCTTGCTGTTTCAAAACTATATCGCACGACGATTTTGTTAATCTTGTATTAAATTACCAGAGATTAAATAGCGAATGTGTGAATACAAATTATTTCAATTTGTAATATTTGACATGTTGAAAAAATATATATTATATATTTTTACACATTATAATTTATTAATTATAATATATAATAATTATGTATTTAAAAAAAGATATTATATATTATATAATAATTACATAGTAATTATATAGTAATTATATTGTATAATAGTTATATATAGTAATTACGTGAAATATAATTACATTAAATTAATTCAAAATGCGAACACGGTAGATTTAATATCGTTGTATATTTCTTTAAATAATAATGTATTAATAAGACACAATATAAATATGAAATGTCGATCGGGGGATTTTTTGATAACGACGTCGAAAAAAATTATCATATAGTTAAAGGAGAAAAT